>NW_009938840.1:20770-38261 GCF_000696875.1 Nestor notabilis | reverse complement strand
CTGCTGAGTGTGAAACTACCAAAATGCAAGGCTAATGTGAGCAAGAGATTTATAACAGTGGCCTGAGTCAAATAAGTAGCAAGCCATAGCAGGCCCAGTGTAACATTATCCAAGCTAATTAGACAATGTATTTTAGGTTTTACCCCGTCACTAGTGAATTGCTGCTCTGAGATCCTTATCAGAAAAGTGTGTGATGTTAGTGATGTTGAGAAGCGTCTGTTTGACTAATGAACAAGCTGCAAACTAAATCCAGAGATGAATTTAAGTAAGAGGAAAGATTTGGAAGCAGTAGAATATTATTCATTAGATCTACTGATAGAAAAACTGGGCAAGTTTCAGACACACAGACCCTTCAACTTTCTTCAGTTTGTTTGTTCAAATTGTAGTTGATCTTAAGCAAGATATTCCTCTCTGCAGATCCTGCTTTCTATTATTAGACTATCTTGGGTAAACTGGATTTAAGTAAAAAATTAAGGTACTAAAAAATATGGTCATATACAAAAGTAAATTGAAGTAAGGTAAAAGTAAACTCCTGAGGATTTCCCTTGCCTGTTATACAAGCGATTTCAAGTAGGATGAAGAATATCTGATTTGTAGGAGACCAATTTACCTTTTACATCGGAGTTTGGCCCTGAATTGAGCCTAAATTCACTATTGCCTTTGTATTGTTTATGACAAATATCTTTTGTCATAATTTATGAAGCATGATTGTTGGATCATATTACATTATAAATAACAATCTACAGTAAACACTGAAAATAATTACAATGACCTACTTCAACATCAAAGAAAAGTGACAAAAAAGGATAGCAACATGACGGGGTAGCAATATAGGTCCATGTATAAACACGTCTGAGTATCCTATGCACATCAGTTTGATAATAGTAAGTAATGAAATACACAGAGATGAACCCATCCTGTCTTCTTGCCATTGCTAGTCAGTGACACAGGATGAGGCCTTACAGAGTAAACTGGATTTTAAGGGCTAGCAACCTCCCTGGCCAACTTGCATGGTCAAGGGAAAATAAAGGAGGGAGATGTTCATAGGAGAAGACAAGAGACAGGCAGATTAAGCTAATTTAGTTGAATGTGTTCTGTGGATAACAACTTGAGAAGGGCTGATGGGTAAGAAAGAGAAAAACTGTGAAAAGAGTTGAAGATAAAGGCAAGTGGTTTAATTTGATATTGCTGAATGGCATTCAGCAGAAGGAATCAGAGAAGACTGTCGTTTGATGAGGATGGCGCACAGGAAGGATGATTTTCACAGTCTTGTGTGACACCAAGGCTATGTTACTTGTAAACTAAACAGACCCGGGGCCCCCATTCTGTCCTGGGGTTCAAATGGCACAATCCAGCTGTGCTTGTACTGCTAAACTCTCTTCCAGAACAGGGTGACTGTGTCTGTACCTGGTCTGAGTTAATTCTTGAATTGTGCCTAGGAACTACTTGTGAGAGGGGTAGTTTCCCTGGACGAAAAGTGTGCCACAGAGTGTGCTACAAGTTTAGCAATACAGTAGGTCAAGTGCCAGAGCTTGGGAGCATTTGCTGTCACTTTAATTTCCCACGATAGACATAGTCTAAGAATGTGGTGTAGGTGCTCAAGAGGGCAGAGATGTGAGCATTCAATAACCATGACCTGACATTTTTGAGAAACTCTGAATCTTCTGGAAGGACTGCGATGATCCTTCTAGCATTTTCATGCTCTCTGTGCTCATTTTTCAAACTTCTTTTTAGCTTTCCTTTATCACACTTACTGTCTAGTAATCTCATGTAGTATTTAGCTTAAGATGGAGTTTACCACTTGATTTACTCTGTATTCCTCATTTTTCTTGGTTACTTGGATTAAAACCACTGCTTTACTCAGAGAAACTACCAAGTGACCTTTGTTTGTCATGCGTTGTCACTCCATTCTGGTAGAGAATTTATACTCAAGAGATACGCTTTTCTAAAATTTAATTGAATTCCTGTCTCTCAAATAAACCTTGTCTTAAAATAAGGTCTACTTAACAGCCTGCTTTGTTTTGTAGTGAGGAATTGTGAATGATCAAAATGTTGACTGAAGGAAAGAAAACACTGGAAAATATTCGTTATAATTTTCCTGCATCACGTTTAACATTTAAACTCATATCAGCATCTTGGCATGCTGAAAAAGATGGTTACCCATACTTTACAACTCTCTTAAATTTATAATTCATGCCCTGTATTCCCTGGCTGCCACACGCAGAGTTGTTGAAATGGTTCTTTTTGCCTCTGTCTCTTGAGCATGACAGTATTTTTCAGTTTAAAGAAGATTGTTGGTCTTCCAAAAGGCAGTATTTCCATTGTGGCTTTTTGTAACTAATTTTGTTTATAAATGCATCTTTATGTTTGTTTCTTTCTAGGTAGGGATGAGATCCCGAAACCAAGGTGGAGAGAGCTCGTCTAACGGGCATTTCTCCAGTTCCAAGCCTGTCATCAGCCACGCAGAGAATGAAAAACTTCATGAGGATGCCAAGAAAAAGAACAAACCTCATCGGAAGGAAGATGAGGTCATGGTTTCAGCAACTGTCAAACGGCACTCAAAATCACCTGGACCTACTGAACGAAAGAACAAGAAGTCCATAGAGCTTTCTAAAGAGGACTTGATTAAACTCCTCAGTATAATGGAAGGAGAATTGCAGGTAAATTAAACATATTTTAAACTATATTTTCTCTGTACCTGTTTGTTTTTAGCTTGTTCAAAAAGCACAGGGCTCAACTGACAGGGACATGCAAATTTAAGGCAAAGGACCATAAGGTGTTCAATAGAACAGTCATAGTTTTAAGTACTGCTTTACTTACCATCTCTATCTGCAGCTACCAGAGCAAAATAAATTATAAACACCCACCAGAACTGATGAAGAAAGGGGGATCTACAGGTGCTGAACACTTAAAGAGAGGCAGAAAACAACCACAGGGGAATCAGTTTGGGGGTGGGGGAAAGACAAGCAAATACAGTGAATGTAATTACAATCATTAATGCAAACATTCAAGAAACAAAACTGCAAGTCACTAATTCTGAAAAAGGTCTTAAGATGGTCCCTGGACTTTGTGCATATCCAGCGTTCAGCCAAAGCTCTGTCTCCAGCATCTTGCCTCCAGCACTGCACATTCCCTTCCTTGCAAAAACCGATTGATTTCATTTCCTGGACTTATCTAATTACAAGAAGCAACTGTTTTGTTAATTTCTTTGGTATATGAGTCAACTGAGTTGCACCATTACCACAGCTCTGAGATTTCATCTCGTTAAGTATCATTAAGTATCACTCTTCCTGTGCATAATTCACCTTCAGTTTGTCAGAAAGTACTTTCAAGTTTCAGTAAATATGCATTTAAGCTAAATAATTTTTTTCATAAAGACAGAGGATGGTTGTTTTGCAGTGAAAAACTGCAGGAAAAAGGAAGAATTGTTGAATGCAATTTCACAAAAAAAAGAAAAATTTTTTATCATTACAAAATAGTATCCATTTTTATAGCGCTTCATTTGACTTTATACAAAAACCTGTCATTTACGTCATTTATATATGTCATTTCCTAAAAGATGGAATTAGCTTCTAGCTTCAGTGGTGAATAGAGCCAAACATCATTAGAAATGTACCATGCTCATGTAGTTTAGAAAGATTTACCCTGAAATCACCTTTGTAGTCTGGAAAGGGGAGGTGAAGTAAATCGCTAATGGATGGCAATGAATGTGGTCTTTATTCTTATCTCTGAGTAATTCTCCTGTTCAATACACTGAAATGTGACTATTTACCATAGTCTTTTGCTTTGTGGGGGAGTTACACAATATCTAAAAGACTGCCCGTGTTCTCATTATCCCTATAGGGATGATGATAGCTGCCATCTGCACTGTAATATGGGCTGAAAATCCTCAACAAGATGATACATTTTCTGGGACAATACTTTTAGGGATATTCATACAGACAGACTCACAGAGAATGTCAGGCATGTCTAAAGCTTCCCAGAATCACAGGAGGATTATGAAGACAACCGTGCTGGTAGCCACAGAGTACATTTGTTCTGCTCCTTACTGCCAGGCAGGGAGGAGA
Organism: Nestor notabilis; assembly: GCF_000696875.1. Classification (NCBI taxonomy): domain Eukaryota; kingdom Metazoa; phylum Chordata; class Aves; order Psittaciformes; family Psittacidae; genus Nestor; species Nestor notabilis. Next base: position 34,194 of record NW_009938840.1, on the reverse strand, counting down.
ATCATTATTCGCTTTAATCTGTATGAGTTTTTCATTTCACTTCAAAAGCCTCCATTTTAGTTATTTACCTGGTACCTATGTTGAACCGTTACTGAAGCAAGCAAGCTACAGCACTTTGGCTTGAGATGAGAGCCTGGCTTTGACACTACAAACAAAGATGAGCCAAGGAAGACTCCAGCCAAAGTAAATACTCTGGTATTACCTCCTGGCTGTCACAGTGACCTAATGCACTGAGTCATTTCATGGCTTTTCATTTTCAGATCTGTTCGGACATTTCTGGTGGTTGGCTGGCATTTTGTTGGACTGAGAAATCTGACTGCGGGTTTATCTTGAAGCCATTTCAATACTGGCAAGGCAAACATTATATAGGCATATGTAAGAAGACTTTGTTTTGAGAATAACAGCAGCTGTACCTGTTGGGATATCCAATATTTTTTGAAATTGAAAAAAAAAAGATAAAATTCCATGACTGTTTACTCAGCAGCCATGAGCAGGGAGAATCTTATGCCTGCACTACCAAAAGCAGAGCAGGGTGGCTTTGTAAACACCAAACAGTAAGCTCAGCCACAGGAAGTAATTTGGTCATGACAACCACGCATTAGCAGGGTAAAATAGTGATGTATACATATGCTTCATGTGCTTAGTTCACTAACAACACAGCAAACATAAACCCGTGCCACGTTGCTGTCAGTATCAATTTCGAGTCCTTACTTTGGGGCTTTTTGAAGGTGAATGTGCCAGTTAACCGTGGAGACATGCCCTGGCAGTGATGTTTATGTCTTCTTTTTTTTTTCTTTTCTTTTTGGGATTTTTTTTATTATAATGGCCTCAGGTAGCTTGCCTGTGCTTTAGTTTTTAAGGCCAAGTTGGACTCAGCCCTGCTTGTCATCAGATTTCCTGGCAGAGCCCTGTGCACTTACTGAATATAGAGAAGAAAAAAGTTTTCATAAACGGCTGAGGTCACCGTAGCCTAGGCCTTATTTTGTAAGAAAATAAAAGGGGAGAAAAAGTATACAGAAGCTGTGGCGATGAAAACATATCCCAGTATACATGGCAGGAGAGCTCTTAAGTACAACCTCTCTGAAAGAGAGTGAGAAACGAACTGATGGCAGGGATTGATTTTAAAGGCCTTATAGCTCAGTAGAGTGTCTTTTCACTTGTGAGATCTCACTGCTCATATAAAAAACCAGTGATTACATGGTCTTTAAGCACATATTGAATATATCGGGACTAAAAATCCATGAAGGATTTCTTCCTATATGGGGGTGTGTGTGTGTGTGTGTCTAATTTTAAATACTGCAAAACTGATTTGAAAAGAAAACCTCAAACAGCAGTAGAATAAATTGGGCCATGAAGGCATGGCATTAATTTGCCTGGGTTTTACAGTGATTTTAGTCAAGCCGACGTGAGTATTATTAATTACAGAGCAACACAGGCAGTGTGGATCGTTACAATGATGATATGAACCTGCCTGTTGTTCACAGATTTTTGTCCTATGTGGCCTATGGCTTTGTTGTAGCAAGAATATATTCCGTGTGCACTTTCTGAGCAGCAGACATTAATCTCCAGCAATATCAACGCTGATTTTCATCATCGCCTGATCAGCGGCTGGAAAGAAAATGTATTCATACATGTTTACCATTCACTCTTCTATTGCATGTATGGAAAAAAATCACCACAATAATAGAAGTACATTTATGAAGTCAGCATCCCACTACAAATCATTGGAGTTTTCAAGAAAAATAATAAAGAGTATCAGACCTATAGCTCCCCAGGAAGGATGTCTCCCTTTGCCTAGCAGCAGTAGCCAATGCACCCCACGGCAAGGTGTGTTCCCCCTATATCCTGGTCTTAGCTTGAAGCCAACACTTGTCATCATGTCCAGTTTGATTTGGTCTCTCTGATGAGGTTGCTAATGAAAAGATCACTCCAGGACTGCCAGCCTGGGGCTAGTAGGTTAATTGCATTTGTGCCAGTGACTACCAAAGTACAGATTGCACTGGTGGCTTCATCTGCTGCAGGAGGGGTTGTTGTAGGGCAAGTACAGCGAGCTGGTTGCTGGTAAGTGAAACAGGACAATCATGGGGGAAGGAACTCTCTCATCCAGAGCCAGGAGGAGCTCACCTTCAGGTGGGCTGTAAGACTTACACTTGACCTGGGTGTATCAGGGAAGGGTTAGCAGAGGTGAGTGAGGTCTGTGTGGTTTTTTCTCTCTGGTAAGGCCCTTATGAAACACTTAGATACCAGTGGCTGTACAGCCTGCCACGAGAGAAATCCTCTCTCTCAGCAAACTTGATTACAAGGTACCCACATGGGTATAGGTGTTATACTACATTTCTAAAGGTATTTTAGCATTTTACCATCTGTCTTTTTATCAGAAAACTAAGCTTTGTAAATATAAAGGAAAGGAAAATTCTTTACTGTTTCCATTTTTCTGCTTTCCTCTTTTTTTTCTTTTTATATAGCTGCATATTTTATTAATACATTTTATTCCATAGTCATTCTATTATGTTCTTTTTCTTACCAAAATGGAAACATAAAAGAAACTGTTAAAAGTTTCCCTCTTTCTTTAGCTTTCCTCCGTCCTTCTTTACTTCTCTCCTTGTGACCATTTTCCTTATTCTTTTGTTACTTCCACACTCAGGCTTTCTTTATCCTCATACTGCAGATGCATTGACTGAATCATTTTCCTGAGAATCCTGGACATAAAATTGTAGAAGATCTGCTGTAAATCAAGTCCCAGCAGCTAATTCTTTAGCCAATCACTTCATTTGACCTTTGTCATTAACTTATCAAGCTGTGGTTTAAGATTAGGTGGCTTGTTTACCTTGACAACTCCTACTGGAAAACAGTTCCAGAACTGAAAAATGTAACATTTAGCAAAATTTGTCTCTTTTAATTTCTAGTGCAATTGTAATTATGTTGGATGAAACCTTTATGAAATTGTGCTATACACCAATCATGCTTCAAAAAGCCTACTTCTCTCCCTACTGTTTAATGCCTGGTGTATTTGTAGACAGCAGTCTTGTACCCTCTGAGCCTTTGTTGTGCTGCGCTAACAATGCTACATCCTTTTAATGCCCTTTAGCAAAATGGGCTTTCCATGTCTTCTATCACCCCTTGATCACCACCAATTACACCCTGAGTTCATCTTAATGTCTGTGGCTGGAACTGCACACAGTGCAGTAGGAGAGAGCTCACTGGTGCCTTGTACGTTGGGTTTAACGTTTTGCTTTCTCTGCTGACATGGCTTTACTTGGCCTTCCCATCACTTGTCAGATTTATTTAAGTCAGAGAGTTTAACTGGGTAGCTGAGGTTGTCATGTTTTCTTTTTCTCTCTGTTCTTCCTCTTGCTGCAATGTCTGAACTTTCATGTAATGCCTTGAACTGCTTTTGTTTCAAACTTGACTTCCTGAGATACTGAAACAACATTGTGATAGCCACCTAGGCATTGCTTGGTTAAAAGCTCCATACGAAACACTATTTTTTCCTTCAGTGCCTTTCTTGATACTCTTGCACTAATATTATTAAATAGTGAGCTGCTCGAAAGCTCAAGCAAGGAATATGGGTTAGATAGGTGGGTGGAAAGAGAATGCGCTTCTTTTGGGTAATATTAAGGTCAGAAGAGAAAGTTAGAATCATAGAATCATAGAATGGTTTGGATTGGAAAGGACCTTCAGATCATCTAGTTCCACCACATCCCGCCACGAGAAGGGACACCTCGCACTAAACCATGTTGCCCAAGGCTCTGTCCAGCCTGGCCTTGAACACTGCCAGGGTTGGAGCATTCACAACTTCCTTGGGCAACCTATTCCAGTGCCTCACCACCCTCACTGTAAAGAACTTCTTCCTTATATCTAACCTAAAGTTCCCCTGTTTAAGTTTAAAGCCATTACCCCTTGTCCTACCACTAGAGTCCCTAATGAAGAGTCCCTCCCCAGCATCCTTGGAGGCCCCCTTCAGATATTGGAAGGCTGCTATGAGGTCTCCCCGCAGTCTTCTCTTCTCCAGGCTGAACAGCCCCAACTTTCTCAGCCTGTCTTCATACGGGAGGTGCTCCAGCCCGCTTATCATCCTCGTGGCCCTCCTCTGGACTTGCTCCCACAGCTCCATGTCCTTTTTATGTTGAGGACACCAGAACTGGACACAATACTCCAAGTGAGGTCTCACAAGAGCAGAGTAGAGGGGCAGGAGCACCTCCTTTGACCTGCTGGTCATGCTTCTTTTGAAGCAGCCCAGGATACGGTTGGCTTTCCGGGGTGGCAGTGCACACTGAAGCCGGCTCATGTTAAGTTTCTCATCAACTACCACCCCCAAGTCCTGCTCCACAGGGCTGCTCTGAATCTCTTCTCTTCTTCCAGATGGGACTGGATGCCTTGGCACCTGAGGAAAGAGTACATAACACAGTGAAGAGAAAGAGTTTTTAAATGGTCATTAGCAAAATCTCAGTTTCAGAAGCTGAAGAGGAGACAGGGTGGAAAGCATAGGGAAAGCCAGAGAACAGTGCGTGTAGAGTAGCTTTGCACAAGTGTTTATAACAGCAAGATCTTGTTAATCAGATTAAAATAGTTTAGAATTTTCTGAGCATATCATACAGATGAAATTCAAATTCCCTGAGAGAAAAATCTTGGCATGTACAGAGCTACAGGAAAAAAGAGAAGATAGGGTTAATGTGAGGAGGGAGAGGTGACTTAAGGAGAATGGAATGAGAAGAAAGAGGCTGGGCAATAGAAGAAAAAGAATGTAAGGAAAGGGGGAATACAGCAGGGATAAAGGGAGCCAAGCTAGAGACCTGGAAAAGGGACATAGAAAAGACAAGACAATGAAGAGAAGGATAGTATCCACAATGTAACAAAATGAGAGCCAAAAAAAATCCCTAAAAAATGTCTGGCATATCAGTACAATGACTTAAAAATTTTTCTTCTCTCTGACTGAACCCTTGTTTTTTGTGTTTTCCTGGTGAAGCAAGCTTTTGCAGGACAAAAAAAAATTAAGTTGGGATAGACTTAAGACCACAAATGCCCTCTTGGATTTTCATTGAATAATTTATAACCAGAGATGAATTTTGACCAGAATAGTATGTTTTTTCTGTAATTTGCAATCATTGCTGTGCAAAGTGCAGGAGATACTATGGGAGGTAAGCAGGGCTTGTATAGCAAGTCCCAGAATCATGAATTTTAAAACAGCTGTTTTATGAGAGAGGGAAAAAAAAAGAAAAAAGAAGCATATATTGAAATGTTAAATTGTGCTATTCAGGCAATTTCCTGATCCCTCTGAATTAAGGGCAGAGGTACTATCAATGATAACCTTCTCCTTGGTAATGAAATTGCTTTAGAATTACATTTTTCAATGTAATTATCCTCAATAAAATGTCACTGTCATGGACAGCTGTAGGCTGAAAACCTCTTTCACAAAGACATTTTAAGATCCTTCTCTGTTAATACCTGAGCTGTACTTAACAGAGCGGCATCTATCATGTTATTTAGGCTTGGAGGGTCAAAAGAGAGAGGAATAATTGGCTGATGTCTCAGATCCATTGGACATCTCATCTAGAGCAGAAGAAAGAGTATGATCAGCTTGGGGGTTTTTTCCCCCAAAATTCTTGGTCTTCTGTCCAAAACAGAACAGTAAGGGTTGCCTCCAATCAACTTTCAAGTTTCAGTCTTATTCCCATTGGGATCAGTGTCTTTAACTGATCCTCCTGTGCAATTTTTTAAAATAATTTAATCAACTGATGTAATTTGACTCTTTCTAAAAAAAATATTATTTACTTAATAGAAATTGTGTACTTAGTGCAACAGTAATGAGAAAGCTTGTGTCTGTTCTCATTTTCTTGAGAGAAAGCTCACTCTGTGGGAAAGGACGTGGCTAACCTTTTTGTAATGCTAAATGCTAGATGCATGGACTCTCTGGCTTTAAAATATCTGGGATTCTTGGGAAAGCTTGCAATGAGCATATGTCTTACGTGTCATAATGCTGCCAGTACTCTGAGTCACCAGTTGTTAATTTAATATTGCAGTTGTAGCTGACTCTGTTTTTATTAACTTTGCTGCCCCAGTTGAATGTTTATTAAGTTTGTGTCTCCTGTTCTCCAACTGAGGATCAGATAAGCTCTTGAGAGCAAAATAGATTATTTTCTATCCAAAATGAGCTTTAATAAAAGCAAATATAAGTATTTATATAATAACTGTGAGACCATGGATATCTTGAGAAAATGTCTTGTTTCTAGGGTTAAAGGCTCCACCTATTGGTTGACTAAAATGAGAGAAATGTAACTTTCACGGAGAAAACTGCTGGCCCTACTGAACATCCTGTGTCTTGCCACATCTTTATGAAGTTGCTGTAGAATTCAGTCAGTAAAATGAGTGGAACCAACTAACCCAAGTACAGTTGCATGTTACAGTAACAGTTGCATTTGTCACTTTCAAATATAAACACGTCAGAAACAGATGTATTGATGCGGTCAGCTTCATAACAAAAACTCGTTTCCCCAGTATTGGTTCAGGCAGTCTCAGCATTTCAGGCAAAATGGCATTTTGGCAGGCTTCAGATTCATTCCTGGGAATGCAATGGGAGGATGGAGAGAGTAGAGGATGTCCAAGTTGGGTATAGGATGGCAAGGGGAAGGACAGACACTGGGAAGGATTGGGGGATTTCAGAGACATTGCAGGCTATGAGGGGATTATGGGCACTGACTGGAGCTCTTGCTCTGCACCTTTTGTTGCCCACCCTCTCTAAGTCAATTCACTCTAAGAGTTTGTGCCACTTCCCTCATTTCCTCTGACAACTCTTCTGTTCAAATAATTTGCTACGCTGGTGAGCGCTTGCTGTAACGCAGTCCTACTGTTCTTGCCCATTCATCAGTCATCAGTAACTTGAATGCATATCCATGTACCACAGAGCACCGAAAAACAGCTTGTTGAAGCCAACAAAATGCTTGGACAAGTGAAAGTTTTGTATACAGTTTATTACACATGTATACACACTTACGTCAGTTGGTATCCTACTCTGAGTTATGCTTGTGTCTCCAGAGCAGAGGCAGAAGGATTTCCTCTGAACTTCATCATCCTGACAGCTATGGCCCTACTGGCACCAGTTTGTCTCTTCTTCCATCCCACTCCACATGTGCTCATTCCTGCCAGAAGGCAGCTAGATCACCATGGAAAAAAATACCTGGGCTGGTTTATTCCTCCTGGAGAGGGGGTGCTTACACCAGCAGCTTCAAGTGCCTCCCTGAAGTTCAGGTCAGAGCATCTAATTTCAGATGCTTCAGTTCCTTATACAGTCAATGAAGCACTTTGAAAGAGCAATTTAGGCAACCTAGTTACATGTCTAATGAAGATAGATACTTTTTAGTTTCCAATGGATTTCAACAAATTGGATGATAGTATGGAAGTCCATAAAAGTGGAGGAAATAAAAGAATGTAATGAATGGAGGGAAATGAATAAGAGAACAATTGCACTGATATCAGAGTGCTATATTTTTTGTAATATTCATAGCATTAGTACCTAGATCTTATATATACTTATGAATATGTAAGTATATATAGATATATATAGATAGATAAGTAATAATAGATAATTATATCTCACAGCATTCCTGGGAAGTATTATTTCCATTATGGAATGGAAATTGGAGTATGGTGAGGTTAATTTTATGTGTGAAGCACAAGAAAGAGGTCCATGAACAGAACATGGATGTCTTGAGTTTCAGTCCAGACTGGTTAACATAAGATTGTAAGATTGCAGCCCTGAACTGCAAATACAGTCATTCCTGTGCTATTGTTAGTGATTCTTCTTGCTCAGGTGTCCAAGAAGGCATTTTAACAGATGTTCCTTCCTCTCCTGCTGGCTAGTTGGATCAATCTGTGGTCTCTGCTTGCTGCCAGGCTTCAGGTCAGGTGCAGTATGTTATTATACTGTAATGTTGGCTGAGATGTAAACTATATGACTGGATACGGCAAACCCAAACCAGCGGGGTTAGCCATTGTGATGCATTGCAGAACCATGTAGAACATATCCCAACATGCAGATTCATGCGTATAACTGACAAGGATCCCCCTCATTGGTCTCTGTGCTGACTGGATTGTGGCACTGTAATTCTGTGTGTTGCACTAATTGCCCCATGGTTCAGTAATATCAAGCAAAGCACTCTTTCAGTGTGAAAAGACAAGACAGGATATCCCAGACCCTAATAATTCTGAAAACATGAAGCACTGTGGAGTTAATACTTCTTGGGGGCCTTGCAATGGGAATTTTCTGGCTGGGGCCCAGACTACAGATAATTAATTATGTCAGTGAAAGGCTCTGGTGGCCTGTTTTCTTCAGAAAAAAGTGACATCATCCATGGAGCTCTCTGGCAATAAAGCAGAACAAAGCTGTGTGGGCAGGAAATAACAGACAGATGTCTTCTAGTGCTCATTTGATCTGTTTTGAAGCTTGCTGTAAGAAGTAATACATTGCTCAGTGCTGCTTCTCCTCAGCTCTGCAATCTTTAGCATGCACTTTTTTAAACAGAAAAGGCCAAATTAATCTCTGATGTAGCTCTTTTGGAGCCACTTCAGAGGGTTTGTGTAGTGGATGAGCGGGTCTATCATGTGCCTCTCCTCCAGTATTGATTTTAGAAGGACTTTCTGTGTTATCACCATAAGATAATGCACAACAAAGTGAAATACACTGTATAGCTCCAAAAGCTTCATACAAGGCCAGAAAGTTCTGCACGGTGTGGAGAAGACAGAACAATTCTGTTTTATTTCCCCAGGGTCATGAGGGAACACTTGAATTTCCGGATATATTTCACTAAACTTCTGTACAAAACAGAAAACACCAACGGTCACTTTTCATCACTGAATTAATCTCCTTATGTCCAAATTAATTCATGTATGTATATCTGAGTCCAGAAATGATAAAAGAAATTCATGCAAGTGAACTCCACAGTTTCAAGTATTAGGAAATGAAGCTAAGGTGAAAGGCAAGAAAAAAATTTTGCTGTTTGTCTTCCTTGAAAGAAAAACTATGTATACATGTCATTAGCCAGCATTTTGCATAGCTAGAATCACTGAGTGATATGAACAAGGCTGCTTCAGATATCTGGTGTAGGAGAGAAAAATATTTCTTGAGGATTTAGCAAAAAGGAGCCTTGTACATGCTCTATGCAGTGGGGCATCTAACTTTCCAGCTTCAAAGCATGCTTTGTACACTAAGTACATCTGAGCTGGAAGACAAATTGCTAGCCAGTCCTCAAATATAGGGATAGTTTGAGGAATCAGGCCTTTAACAAAAGTGTCATTCCAGTAGGCAGGGGTAATTTTATTATTTTCTCCATTCATATTCATAGTATCATGACACAAAATGGAGAAAGTGCACTTTCCTTTTAATTATTTTAATTTCTTCCTGAAGTGAAAAAGGAAGTGAAGTTCACTGAGTTTAAATAGGGATTAGTGGATTAGTGTTAGGAAAGTTTTTCAGATACAGGTTTTTGAGTACACTTGCCTGAAGATGCTTTCTTCATTAAAATGAACTAAGTGAACACCTGGTATTCACTTTCTGAGGTGTCTAATGGGAATTTTCAGAAATAAGTCTATTTCTGCTGTGTGGTGACATAGGATGAGCTTGTACCTGAATCGTGCAGTATGAGAACATCCTCCTGATCTCACTCAGAAGGATGCCTTGCGCGTGATGTTTGTTAGCTCTAAGTGGAATGTTTGTAAAGTCTACTGAAATTTAGGAAATCAGCCACCGGGAAGACCACTACATTACATGGAGAACCTGTGATATTATCTAGTTTCTGATGCATTACAGAGCAGCTGTTGCACTATAAATAACCTGAACTGTGTGCAATGCATGTAACAACAACACAAGTAGAAGTAAAGATTCCTCTCTGTGGTTTGGTAGTTATTTCTTGCCATTAATCACTGGCAAGAAAAATATGACTTCATAAACATTAAACCTCTATTATCTGCAGGCATAACAAAGTGTCATGTTAACTAGAAAATAAATAGTAAAAAGCTGGAAATACCAGATCTTCCAAATATTACATGTGTTCCTTGTAAATACCTCTCCTGCTCCCAAATTTTTCAAAACTTATTTCTATCAATTGAGAGGAATGTCATCGTGTTATTGAAATATTTAGATTGCTCTGAAATAGTTAGATATATTTTAGATGGTTCCAAACATGAAGCTATGCAGGAAATAATTACTGGTAGCTGATTTTGAGAGAGGCACACTGAATTTGCAGGAAGGTGATTTACAAACAAAATTCAGGAGAACAGCTTAGGATATGTACTGGCAAAGGATCTTGAGGTGGGTTTTACCCTCAGCTGACAGTGATTACTCTGACTCTATTCAGCTGATCTTGAATACAACTGAATTTTTTTCCGATTTACTAGGTGCCTTATATGAAACAAATTTGATCAGCTCAGTCCCATTTCCCAGGTGACAAATGGCCTGTGGCAAAAATTCCCTGTTTACTGGATGCTGAGTTTTGCTAGCAGTCTCATGGGAGAGGCCAAAGACTGTGGGAATGGGGAGAGAAGGCTGTAGTAAATCGGCAGGGCAGGGCACGAGGAGGAAGCACGTCCGAATGCTGGGCTTGTGTAACAGTCTTTCCATTGACCAAGAATTTGGTTGCTAGGCTGCCAGTCCCTTTTTACAAGCAGCAGAGTCATGCTGTTGTTTCCTAAATGGTTTCAATTTTATGCAGGGTCCTCTTTACATCCTTTCTATATCATTTAAATACTTTACTAGGCACATAGTAAAGCAAGGTTTGGAACTCAGAACCCTGTTCTGCTCAAGCTAGCAAGGAAAAGAAAGCCCTTCTCTTTTATTCTTCTAGAAAGTGTTTCAGGGTAGCCCTGCAAAGAGTGGCTTCACGTCAGCCTTCCATGCTCTCCTGAGAGAAGGGGAGCACGAACTTGTATTTTCCAGGTAGAAACATAGACCCCCGCATCTTAAATAAGTGAACTAATCAGTGGGTATTAGAGAGGAGGGAAAAGAAAGCAGGCAAAGATGTGTGGGACTGCAGTGCTCCACAGCACTTCAGCCCTTCCATGGACATACTCAAGATCTGAGGTCATCGGCCTTTAGATTTTGGCACCTCCAGTAAGTAAAAAACAAGGCTCAGATACAGTTCAACTTTGCAGTTCCTCTATCAGAAGAGAAAGCTGAAGGAGTTAACTGTGTACAGTGTCCACTTCTAATCCCCACAGAACAACAAAGTTGCAGACAAGCTGGAGAAGGTCCAATGCAAGGATGTGAATATCATCAAAGGGCTGCAGAACCTGCCCTATGAGGAAAGACTGAAGGCATTTAGTCTTTTCTCCCTGGAAAAGAGCAGGCTTGGTGGGGGGATCTCATTGGCACTTAAAGGACAGCTACAGACGACAGAGGCTCTCTCTTCAAAAGAGGCAACATGAAGAACACAAGGGGCAATGGGTATAGGTTGCACTGGGAGAGATTTCATCTTGACAGAAGACAGAAATTTTTTACAGTGAGAACAATCACTGCAACAACCTTCCCCATGGATTTGGTAAAGTCCCCATCATTTGAAGTTTTCAAGATGCAATTGGACATGGTGCTAGATGATCTCATCTAGGCTTCCTTTCCCGTGAAAGGTTGAATCAGATGATCTGAGGTCTCTTCCAACCTGAGCTGTGCTATGGTTCTATGAGATTGATGGACAGGGAATCTTTAAACAGGCTTAGCTCCTGGAGAATGTGAGTGTGGAAAAATACCTCTCAACATATGTGGCCTTCTGTGTTTCTTGCCTTGAGAGAATTACTAGGAGCTAAAGTGGCCTCTTCATTGATATGTCTTCATGGCTCCTACTGTTTAAAGAATCAACTACTTGGGGACACTTTATTCACAGAAAAGTCTGTTTATTTTCAAGAATCCACAATGTGAACAGTGTAGATAGACAGTTAGCTTGAAGTTTTCTGTAGGACAATTTAAGTAATGAAAAAACAATAGAAGTAAATATACATATTTACTACATCCTGTATCTTAACTTTAAAGAGCTTCTCTGACTAATTGCAGTCTTTTGGACTTATGCAAGTAAGTTTCATTGTGTTACAAGCTGTTGCAATATGTGGTCTTCTCATGCTTGAATACTCTCTCTCATCAGAGCACCAAAAAAACAAGACAAAAAGGACTTGAGAAATGGCTTTCCTGTGCCAAACTCCATGTTCCCTCTACCAGAACAGCTAACAACTTTCTTCTGGGATGTATATAGAAGTTTACTTCAAATTTGAAATCTCTTCCTTGTGTTTGTCTCCTAGCTTATGATTTATGCCAGACAGCATTGTGCTTTGAGACAAGGGAGGCACCTACAATAGTGTTCATTGGTAGAAACAGCTTGCCAGTATGGTTCCCTCTTCTTAGCTAGGACCTCCAGCTTCGAGCCTCTCATACCTCTTTCAAGGTATGTGTGTTGAAGTAGCCCAAGTGTTCCTCTACAGGATTATTCTGATTTGTTTTCTGACAATGGTCTGTATCCTGCAGTTTAATATAGTGATAGTTGTTCACTCTACATTGAAAGAAGACATCTCAACATGAGCTGTCTTCTAGTTGTTTCAGTGGAAAATTAGTAGTTTGAAGGAAACATGAAAGCACGAGTTACACAGGCCTGCTGTTTCAGCTTCTTCCCTCTATATTATCCTGAAGAGTTTCAGAGAGGCTAACTGGAGTTTGCAAATCCCGAGGCTGATGGGAGTTCAGGATGTCGCCTGGGCCCCTTTTTGACCTAGGCTGGCTGCACTTCAGAATCTTCCTATTCTGGAGCTTGTTGCTGACCAAATAAAAACAAATTTATCTCCAGTTTATTATTAGCATGAGGCTAATAATAATTTTTTTGCTCCAATGCTTCCTAGCAACCTGAGTGTCTGTTAGTTTGCCTATCACAAACTGTTATCATAAATCCATTGAAACAAGAGTACGTGGTGAATTAGCTGATACCCTTGTAAAGGTAATGATAGGAGCCATGGTCAAGCCAAGAAACGGCAGAAGGCATCTTGCCATGCTAACATGATCCAGATGCCAAGTGCCTGCAGGGCATGGGGTGCCCAAGAAGGTGTATGTGAGTGGGGATCTGCCTATGCCCTGGGGATGGTGCCACCCAGCCTGTCCCTGGGCTGGGTACCCTTCGCTGGGGCTGCAGTGAGGGGTTTTCAGGGCAGACAGCCCTGCCCTGTTCCCTGGAGCTACCTGTGCCGCTGCTTCCTTTTGAAGATGAAGCAATGAATAGGGTTTCCTTCAAAGCTCTGAACAGAATTTGGGCACTTTCTTTCCCGCCTGGGGTGCCAGTTCCTCCTTTCAGCATCACTCATTCCCCTGGCTCAACTACTGCTGGCCCCTGGTGGACTCAAACCTACATTCCAGAAACCCTTCTTAGCTGTCAAGTTATAAGCTGTTTCAGGGACTCTCATTC
>NW_009938840.1:0-20739 GCF_000696875.1 Nestor notabilis | reverse complement strand
TGCTGAAGTTGCTATGTTTTAATCATCAGTGATTAAAGACTAAGAAACTGGAAGTATGCATGGCAGTGCACAGCTGAACAGGGCTTGGGGCGCTCGCTGGGAGGAGCAGTATTTGGTTCCTCTGCCAGCTATTAGTGTATTAAATAACCACTGCAGGGATGAGAGTCCAGATCTTTGCTCTCCCGAGCCATAATGTTAAATCACTCAGCCCGAGTTGTCTCTGTTGTCTCTGCCTGGCCCCATCAATGTCTGATTATGCCATCTGGGGCCTGACAGGCCCAGCCTCAACAGGAGAGACTGAACCGATCCTCCTCCCTTCCAGATAGCCTAGGGTCCAAGGTGTGCCAGTACCTGAAGGAAGGGTGTGTGTGGGGCAAAAAGCTTTCTGTGCTCAGGACCAAAACAAATCGGGGTTTCAGCAGGCTTGGTTACGGCCCTTGGTGCAGAAGGTAGAAGGGGGCTTCCCCCCTGTCCTGTTGTTTTCGGTGCTCCTTTGCACATGCTCCTTTGTGTACTCCTTTGAGGTACACAGCGGGATACCAAATTCATTCATTAGGACAGGGTGCAGATATGGCCCCAAAACTGTCTGTTCCTAAAAGGACTTAAGACGTGTCATAAAGCCTGGGTATTTATAAATTCCCCCCAAACTTCCATATTATCCTTTTAGGCTTTTTAAGGGCTTTTTCTTCAATATAGAAGCATTAGCCTCATTGTAACAAAGACACTAAGTTAACTGTTATTTTTACAGGGATGTAAAAAATGATATATTCCTGAACCTGTCTAAAACTTGCCTAAAATAATACTTTTTCTGTACCCAGAGTGGTGTATTCTCAGGACATGATGTAGTCAGGTGTACATGCTCTTTTGGCACTCTTTGGGACTATTCCACATAATTCACTTGTAGTTTTGACATCCGTGAGTGATGCACCTTTCCCACACTTATGTTGAAACAACATTAATATCATTCCAGCATGTATTTTGCATCTTGCAGACATGCTCAAAGCTTTTATTTAAGGTTACAAAATGTTGTACAGCGTAAGCCCCTGCAGCTATCTGTTTATAATAGGGTTAGTTCTCACTTGGGTGGCATGGTCTTTGTCTCAAGTTCAGATTTTTTATTCGCATGTTGCTTTATTTTATTTAATATATATATATATATTTGCCATTTGCTGAAATTATTTACTTGCTCATTTTAAAAGCAGGTGATTTTGTAGAGCTCCAATGCCTCTGTGGTACTGGTTAAAGATTTAAGATTTACTACAGGGATAATACAGAGTGCTGTTATGAACATTATAGAAGCGTATGAAGCATTGGTCAGTTCATAAATCCTAAACAGTTATTGTTTACATAGAGGTACTGCATGTAAGGTGTTTTTCCTAAAATATTCCTAAAACCTTCCTTAGATCTTAATTTGCTTCCCAAGCTCGCACGAGTTGAGTGTCAAAAGGGCAGGCAAGAGAAAAATTCTTGTCTGTACTTTTCTGCCCCTCATCCCTTCGAGCTTGTGAGAGAGATGCTTTCCAGGGAAACCTGGGAGCTCTTTTGTGCCTACTGAAAACTTGTACCTTTTACAGCCCCTCCCTGGCTGATGGCCTTGTAAACCTGCCTTGAAGGACAAGCAAGTGCCCTGCCCCCATTTTACAGATGGCTTAACAGATGTTGGCAAGTGTCATTAGAAACAGAGCTCAGGATTAAGTGTTTGTCTGCAGCATAGCCCTAAAATGCCCCTTATTCATAGCCAGGTGGCCTGGCAGAACAGTCTCATCATGGTCAGATGCCTGCTCATGCTGCCTGAAACTGGGGGGTCCCACCCAGGCCAGGGAGCAGGAACTGGGAGCTGCACCCTCCTCAGTCACAGGAGCACCACTGCTCTCAGGTATGCCACCTGCTCCAGTATCAGCAGCCCTCCCCTGCTTCTGGGAAGGTTTGGTCAGCCTATTTGGGTCTGCTGCCAGTTATCCTGGTTAGCCAGGGCCTGCAGCCTTTGCAGGGTTTTCTTCAAACAAACAAGTTAGAAAACCTTATTTTAAAAGTTACTTGAAAAGACTAGTCACAAAGTCAGGTAGAGAATAGCTAGGCAATACTTGATTAGAGGCTCTCTGAGAAATACTAATTCAGCTCACTTGCACTGCTTTTTCTACTCATCTCCTTACGCCAGTCAGGGGACAGCATGGGAGGTGAATAATATGAAGTCTATGAAGAGTAATGATGTTCCTTGGCTATAGTTGCAACCCACATAAAAATTCATAGCATTCAAATGTAATGGCAGGCAGGAATAGCATAATTTATGCCTACAAGGATGACATTGGGATTGCACAGGACGTGTTTACTGTGATATCTCCCAAAGTTTTCATATTGGCATTGGCAGCCTGGCATTTTCTGATTTATTATTGTGCATGCAGTCTGTACATATGAAATGCCCGTGTTTTCCCTGTTGGTTAATAGGTTGGCTTATGGTAGTGATTTGCAATGTTACAGGCAAGGGAGGATGTGATCCACATGCTGAAGACAGAGAAAACCAAACCTGAAGTTTTAGAAGCTCATTATGGATCTGCAGCTCCAGAGAATGTTCTCCGAGTGCTACACAGGGACGCCATCCTTGCCCAGGAAAAGTCCATAGGGGAAGATGTCTATGAGAAACCAATTTCAGAGGTAATAACTTGATTTCTGTCATTATGCTTATGCAAAGGGAATCCTAACTGGAAGCGAGACTTCACATATTTTGGATTTGTGCAAAGCATGCAAGAGGATAACACAGCATTCATACAAATGATGAGAAATCAAAGAAAAATTTAATATTCTTGTTCACTCAACTGCAGAATAAATTGGAAGCAAAGTCACTGGGTTTGATCACAGAAAATAAAGAGCTCGTATGCTCCTTAGGGCTGGTGCTGTTAAGCAAGAACAAAATCTTCAGGTATTACATTTCTGGTTTTTAAATTCCTTTCAATTATAGGCTCTAACCTCTACTGCTTACAGCACTGGTAAGCACTTGTTGATTGTCTTGGCATACCAGACCACTATCATGTGGTAGTTAGCAGAGATTGACCATATTTATGGAATAGTAAATCTGTGATCCTTTTACATCACTTAAACTCTAGGATTGCAAAGTCAGTTCAGCCCCTAAAGGAGAACTGTAGGCCTTGATCCTTTGCTTTAAAATCTAAGTATTAAATGAATGTAGGATAGACCTAGGAATGTCTGAGGCCAGCGTGAGTGACAAAATAAGCAGCCACTGCTCATGTTTATAGATTAGTAACAGTCCAGGGCATGGAGAAAGAACACGCAATAACATACAGTATAATATACTGTAGTGCCTCCCTAAATCTTCATAATTCCTCCTATTAGAACATTTAATTTTTTCACCAGGAATTGTGTCTACCACAGGCTATCTTTATACTGTGTATTCTCATTGAAGTGGCTTTTGCAATTTTGGGGATGGTAGTAAATAAGGAAAGCTAACATTAGCATGTTGGAGCATGCATGAAATACTGTTGAACAAGATTAAAAGAGCTTAGCAGGGTTCTGTCTAAAGAAGCTGATAATTCGATGGGAACCTCAGTGGAAAACTTTGTCATGTGCAGTCCACTGGGGTTATGTTGGAGCTAAAATAGGATGGTGATAAAATTTCATAAGTGCAAAAGATCTGCTCTTGAAGTAGTTCAAGGCTGAACCCAGCCTGGCTCCTTTATAAAATGCAATGATTGACTTTGACTGTCAGAGTCAACTTCTGGAGGGCAAGTCACTGTGGCCCTCCTGCTCTTATCTCCCTCAGTTTGCAGAGACACCTGGTGAAACAGCAACTGCCCACTGCAGCTGGGGCTAAGGAAGATGCAATTCTCACAGGGTAAGGGCTGGGGGTGGCAGAGCAGGAGGCAGGCAAGCAGAGAAGTGCCAGGGCTGTGGGCTGCTTCATCAGGGAGGATGGAGTTTGTCATCTGCTCCCAATAAACAGTGAAAGAAGCAACATGAATAGCCATGGTGGCTTTGAGTGCCCTGGCAACTTCTCAGACACGCTTCCCTGGAGAAATATCTGTCAAAAACAGGCTCTGGGGAAAACTCTAAGGCTTATAATGAATTGTATTTGGTAATGTAAAACTGAGTCTACACTGAATCTAAATAGTTCAAGATTTTGTATCTCAGCAGTCCTACAGGTGCATTGAAGATGCATAACTCATATTTCAGTCTAGAGCTTACACCTTACACTCCGCATGTAGGTGCCTAGTCCCCATCTAGGTACATGAACTCAGGCTCCAAGGGGCTGAGGACATGTATCCTGCCCTGGCATTTGCTAGAGATTTTCCTGTGTGAAATGAGGAAAGTGTGCACAGCACTTTGCCAGAGAGGAAATTCTGCACTGGAACCATATTATTTGTTTACCCTAAAACTAAGTGAAGTTCTGTCCTTTGTGTATCTGAGAACTGTGCAAATGTTCATTGCACACATGCTGTCCAAGGAAATCATTACTTCTACAGGACAGTTACTCTTATTTCTAGTCACTGCTTTATGTAAAGCCCAAGACATAAAACTGTGGGACTCACATTGACCAAACACAACATTGTTGGTTAATAAATCAGATGAAGTAAGCAAGGAGACCTTTAAAACAGTCTATTCTTTCCTACATCCAGCTGGACAGACTTGAAGAAAAGCAGAGAGAGACATATCGGCGCATGCTGGAACAGCTCCTGTTGGCAGAAAAGTGCCATCGCCGCACAGTTTATGAGCTAGAAAATGAGAAACATAAACATACAGATTACATGAACAAGAGCGATGACTTTACCAACCTCTTGGAACAAGAGCGGGAGAGGTGAGTATCCAAGATGGTGCAAAGAGTATCCCTGGTATCCCAGAGCTTGTCAGTTCAGCAGTGACATGGTCTGATATTTTCTGTGTTTAAATGACAGTAAACTCGTGTGTAAACCATTTGTAAATGTCGTTTCACTCATGTTACTAGTAAGCACATTACTGTGCAAGTCTAGAGCTGGAGGAATACCATCGAATGTTCGTATAGTGTGAATTAAGAAACAAATTTGTTTTGAATTACTCATGCCCATTTTGGGTTCACCTCCGGGCAGCTTTTGATCAGATGATATTTATGTTGGCTACGTTTGAGGCTGGCTTGCTTAGCTAAGTGCCGCATTTCATGAAGGATGGGGCACTGTTTGTCACAGCAGGAGGACAGAGTAAGGAAAACCACAACACACATTAGGATACTGGCACACAAGTGGTAGGGATTTTGCCACGCCCTTCACATTTAGGCTTGCAAAGTCACAATCCATTTGCATTATTTTTCATATTTTTGGACACATATGCCTCAGGCAAGTTCTGTGTTCCCCTGGAAGAAATTATTTTCATGTTTTATAAAACTTGCCCCGCCTGCAATGGACTATCTGCAGTGTTTATCTCACAGGCTTATATGCTCCAGGCTTTTTTCTTCAAGTGTTTGTTCTCCTTGTGGGAGTAATTTGTTCTCTGAGGCTCTAAGAAAACAAAAAGCACCTACCGCAGGTGAAGAATGAGCACTTGCGAACAGCCTCAGTTTTTCAAAGTGGAATTTTCATGCTCATACCAAACTGCTTGAAATCAATCCACGACTTTTTAAAAAAAGCTCTGAGAAAAATACGTAAGGCAAGTTCAAAGAAGAAATGCTTTTGAGGAAACCACAGTCTGGTGGCAGACATTTGCAAAAAGCCAGGAGCTAAATTGTTCAGTGTATTTCCTGAGCGCAGTTCAGTGCCAGCTTTGAGTAGGTGGCACATGAGCTAGAGTGACCATATTTCCTTGTTTAATAACGGCTGGTTTTCTGTCTTCTATTTTACTGGGTTGATTGGAAAACTTTAAAGGACAAAAATGTTTCTGGATCTTAGCAATTTGAATCTTTTAGCAGAAAATTAAAAAAAAATTGTTGTATTTCCAAGGAGCAATTTCACATCTGATTCTCATAGATGCCATTTTTTCTCTATGTAGAATATCCATGTATGTGTGGACATGCAGGCAACTAAAATGTTACAAAAGTAAAAGTGGTATTAAAATACCATTTACATTTGTCCTTATGTTTTATATTCACTTTAATTTGACAGTTGTTGCCTTCTTATTATTCCAGATCAATTCATGAAGGCCACTAAGTAGCCTAAGATTATGACCTGTTTTGTACAGACTTCTTTCAATGAACTGATTGAAAAACTTTCTGTCTCACATTACTACCACTGAAATACGAAGTCCTATCTCTGTGGGTGTTTTCTCATACTCTTCCTGCTCTTTTGTGTCTTTTAAACTTCAGGTTTTCTTCATTCTAAAAGTTCTGGAAAAACAGCTATAAAAAAAGAAGCATTTGAATTTGAACTTCTATTGAAAGCAGATCTGTCAGAGCAACTAAATCCCCTGGCTTTAGTCGCCAGTGCCTCTGTACTGGTTGGTTGCAGGGGAAGAACTGCAGTGCTGAAGCCCTTTTGATTTATATTGAGTGACACGAGAAACCTGATGTTTGCTATTTAATCCACTTTGTTTGTCTAAGGCACTAATGAGAAAATTCATTTCAAGTTTAGTAGTGACCAAGCAGGGAGAACATGGCATGTAGCTAAACATAGAAAACCAGGCATGCACGTCTGTCCCTCTTCAAGGTCCTCATCCTAGATCACTGGCAAAACAGATTAGCAAAATCAGGACGGGCTGGAAACCATTCATTACTGTATAGTCTTAAATGATCTCAACACCTCATCTTCATTTGCTAAGTGCACATGAAACTGAGGCTGCAGCCACATCTTTGTAGGTTCGTTTGAAGTAGTATCGTTTGAGGGCTGTATATTCATGGCAAAAGAGAAAGTGATAGGATGACTTCTCAGGAAAGCTCCGCAGCGGTAATCAGCAATAGATTTTTGTTAAAAAGAAGGAGTTTGTACTGGAAAGATGAAATTGCGATAGATTAGGACATACAAAAAAACCTTCCATATTCACTTAATCTGCATATTTGGACAGAGAACTGACCTGCCCAAAGGCATTTTTCAGGGTCCTGCATAAGCATTCTTGTTTTATAAGTACCACTATATATAATGTGTTTTACTGTGGTGCTTTGAGGCCTGGCAGTTATTTTATTAAAAGCTGAACAGACATGTAGTCTCCATGAAAAAGAAAAGGGACACCAAGGTGAACTTTGCCCGTCAGCACCTCTGCTGCGCTCGCAGTTATAATGTTAATGAGACAGGGTGAGCCAGAGGAAGAACAGTCCTGTGGGACAGCCATCTCATAGCAGTCTGGTACAATGAGAGCAACAATAACGTGTGTCCTGAATCGAAGTAAGTCATGTAATTTCTTTCCTCACAGTATTTTACCCATCTTTCCTAACCATTGTTGTCCACACCAACTTTTAAAGGCCACATTTGCTTTTGCTGCTCTGTGAAAGTCTGAACAAGATAAAAAAGGAGATTCTTTAAAAGCAGAAATATGCCTCAGTTCTAATGTATTTCTAGCACTCTTCTAATGTATTTACTTTGGAATTTTTTTTTACACACACCTTCATACATTATCTCTAACCCATCCACAGCAACATGATATGGAAGTAAACAGGCCCTATGATGGAGCAATTATTAGGCCAGCCTTGCACAGGAAGGAATGAACAGGAAAACAAGATTTGTCAAGAATAACTATGCATGAAAAAAAAGATAAAATTGTACACAGGATATTCAAAATGTAGGCACCTAGGAGGGGTACATGGAGAAAACTGGAGGGCCTGACTGTTGGTGTTGGCTCTGCAACACCAAGTGCAACTAAGCTGTAGAGAGGTCATGGAAAAGGTTTGCATGTCACAGGAAGAGAGTAGTGACAACTCTTCGCCAGACGGAGATGAAAGAAATCTAGTACTTTTAGTGGAAGGTGCTTCTACAGACATGGTGGCTGTGCAAAATTCCATATGGTATGCTATAATAATATCTAAAATGGGAATGTTTTGAAAGTTAGGGACATTTTCTGTTCTTACCTTTTGACCAACATTCCCATATTCCACACTTGCCCATCTCAGCTGCTGTTCCTGTAACATCAAGTTTTCCTTGGGCATCTCCCACCCTGGAAGTGCAAAAGCAGCCATCTTTCTGGAGCCTCCTGATGAGGCTGAGGAATAAGGAGAAGAGCTGGAGGCCCCTGGGCCCCTTCAGAGACTGTTGGTGGCAGACGGTGGGGTAAGGAGTCTCTGGTCTGGCAGATGGAGAATGAGGGCTCTGACTGGAGTTGCACTGGCAACTGATCTTTAGAATCAAACATAAACTTTTTTATTTGATTAGCTGGACTTTTTCTTCTGGTGGCAAAGGGGAGAGCTCTGTGTAATCTCTGCACTGCTTCAACCTCTCAATCGACCTAGGAGATGAGACTTAAAATCCTGACATTTTTAGAGGTGCTAATCTCTGAACAATTTGTCTTGTATTCTTCTTTTAATCCCGTTCGTTGACAGCACATTTTGCTGCTATTAAAAGCACTGGAAAAATCCCATTGATTTTAATGGTTCAGGAACAGCCTTGTGGTGAGAACCACTGAGCCAGACCTGCACGACAGAGGGTAGAAATAGTCTGAAAGCCTTCAAAAATGGGGGGAGGAGAGAGTTTCTTTCATATGCATGGGACGTGGTTTGCCGAACAGAGGGTGCGATGTGGCAGAAAGGCTTTGTCAGAGCTTGCGAAGGGAGATCTGTGCAACTGCTTTGTGAGTAATTTGATCAATTCCAGCACAATCCCTGGGACTGCTGAGACTCTTTTACCCCACCACAAAACATGTCAGTAAATATACACCTAGTCTCTAATGTAAGTATTGTCTGAAAGCATTGATATAATGTTTAGTCACATTTTATTGTAAGACTTTATTCACTGAAGTGATGAGGATTTAAAATCGGCTCTTGCTTCAAATTATTCTTTACAACCACAGTGACAGTGTTCCCAGTGCACTGAAGCATTTCGCATTTTCCTCAAAGGCAAGGCTGGTGATTCAGTCTGTACTTCCTAAGCAGTGCCCTGCTAAATCTGGTTTTAGTTAAACCCTCTTTTTGAAGTACATGGCCATAATTAGATCTGCTTAGAGGAGACAGCAGGACTGTGACCCCAGATCTTTCCTCCACAAAGTTTCCTTTCAGTCTTTGCGTAAAATTGTCTCCTCTCTGCCTCCCCCATCACAGCACCCCCAGCAAGGAATGCACTGGCAAGTCCCTCAGAGGTCTGTGATAATACATTCCTCTCAGCTTTGGTCATCCTGGCACCAAGATGCTCTTGGCTGCTCTGCTAGTGATGTAATTCTGGGCCCGCATCACCTGCAAAGGAAACTGATCTGCGAGCAATAAAGCACACAGCCATCTTGAAACAAAAAAGGGAGTGTTAATGTTAGCAAGTTTTCAAAATCTTTTTTTCCCCCCTTTTTGCATTTCTGCTTTTATTACCAGAGCTCTTCTTCCTTTTCCCACGAAACGGCAGCACCGAGCCTTTCACTGGGAAGTGCTTGCTGTGTTTCCCTTTATTTCATGGACCCAAGCAAGTGTGAAGGCTGGAGTGAGACATAGCTTGGAGATTTTGTGTATGTTACCTTTCCAGTTTGCATTCTCTCTTAATTTTTGTGGAGACTGTAAAATAAAGAAGCTGGCAGGAAGACAGCAGGACAGAATATCCATCAATTACTTGTTTAGAGAAAAATCAAGCCAAAAGTATGAAGTGTTCAGAGCTAATAAATCTCTGTGATTTACCAGTTTAAGGCAAATTCTGTGGTAAGAATAGCCCCATACAGAGATCCTGGAGGTGAAGCATATGGTGCAAACATATAACACAGATTTTGGCCTGTAAATGTGTAATCTGTTGGTGATTCCTTTAAAGTCTGGAGATTAAGTTACTTTACAGAAAGTTTTTTGCTTCCCCCCTTCCCCCCTCCCAAGAGTTCTTAGCCATATTTGTACTCCAGCTTTTTTCTCATATGGTGATTGTTTCTGTGTCCTGGTTTCCAAACTGTGACCCAAAAAAAGGAAAATCCAGCCCAATGGGACTGTGGGAATTCACTATTGCCTACAGTAGTTACTCATCGAATTGCACATTACTGGCCAAAGTAGATCACTGAGTCACTCTCTGTTTACTTTTCAGTAAGTGTATCTCTAAACTTTTAATCTTACATTGTAGAAGACAAGGACAAGAACACAGTTTTTGTTCTTTTCTTTTAGGCTGACATGCTATCTGTATGGTTTGGAAACACTGGATATTTTCTGTCAATGTAACACATTCACAGGATCACAGATCACAAACTCTGTAGTAGTCTATTAAAAGAAATAAATGAAAAAACCTGGAAATGACAAATACAATTTCTGCACAGTTAAGTAAATCTGAAGGTCATCTATTTCGCAGGTGCTGTTTAACAGCTTTAGCTGACTGGAAGGAAGCGACTGCTCAGAGTTTATGTTTTAACTAATGAATCTGGTCCCTAGATTCAACAAACCTGCTCCAAAGGTAATTTAAAAATGAGGGAACAGACAGCCACATCTGACTGCAGAGAAACAATATGAAAGTATTGCAAGTTTTACAGAATGTGAGGCTTGCCACGGCTGGGACTAATCCAAATCCAACTCTTCACACTTGGATAGTCATCAAAACTGTCCAGTCTTTCAGTCATTTCTGGGATTATATAAAACGGCATCATGTGTTGTTTCAGCTATTCTTCCAAAACTATTTCTAAGTAGGCATAGGCTTCACAGCCCTTGAGAGAGAATTATTATACAAAACTATATGTAGTTCATTATTCCTACCAAGTCTGCTTGCTAAAATCATCAATTCAAATGTTTCCAGGGTCAGCCGGGGGGAAAAAATTACTTCATTCAAAATCTGCTCACGAACCCGAACTCTGTCCAGGGTGCAATAGGTAAAAATTTTAACATTTAAGAGGCCTTTGGCATGTTTCAGAATTATTATACTACTGAAATAAATATCAGTTCCCAGCTCTACTGAGGCCGTCTTTCTAAGTTGTCATTTTTTAGGCAAAGAAAACAAGAACTGAATCAGGGTCATGTAGGGTTTTTTAGGGAAAATTGCTTTCTCATTCAGAAAGATTAGAAACAGGTTTCAATTGAAGTGCCAGGTTTCAGTGAATTTCTTAAAAATTTAGAGAGATGCCACTTACTTGCATCTATAAATATATGCTAATAAGCACTTAAACTTGAATATCTTGGATATTTGCTTTATGCTTACATGGAAGTTCACCTGTACGGAGATGAAAAGAGTGATTAGCGAACAATATGACTTACTATTTTGATTAATGCTCTAAAAATATTCAAGACGTGTTTTATATGGTCAGATAACTTCCACTAAGTTGTGTGAAGAACCTCAAGATTTCATCTGTCTAGGGAGGTTATTCTGACTCATTGAGCCTACATAGAAGCTTTCCTAACCCTAAACAGCTGTAATGCTTTTCTATCTTCTTTCCCAAAAAGTGTGTTAAGTTGTGCATATCTTCTCATTCCTGCAGTAGCTCTACCAGCAGAGTTTTATATTTGCATCATTTTGGTTTCCATTTCTTTTTAAGGGTTATATGTAGAAAAATTTTAAGGCAGAAGAAAAAACCCAGGGGGTGCAGAAATCAAAACTAAATGTTCTTGTGAAATTTGCCAAAGCTTGTGCAAATGTGAGGGGGCAGAAATGCAGAACACAAAATGTATAATTCAGCACATATTTGTATACGCCTGTGATTATAATATTGTGTTGCCATAGTTAGTGTTTTGAGTAATTATTATAAATGTCATGAAAGACAATCTGATGACTTAATTCAAAAAACTTTATCAAATAACCCTGTGATTATGCTGTCCATGTGGACCATGGGAGACTTTCAATCCTCCCATCAACCTGTCAGGATCCAAACTTACCTCTCTGAGGAGGCCTTCTTGGTCATGTCATTGGATCTCTTGCGGTCTCTGTTCCCACTCTCCCCAGGTAAAATTGTCCCACTTCTGCATGTCACTTACTTACATATTTTTTGAGTTATTTTCACTGAAGAGGTGAAAAATCTTCTTGTAGGTCAGTGCCTGGGTATTCAAATTCCCTCAGACACAGGAATTCACTGGTCCAGGTCTCTCCATCTTCCAAAAAGCAGGAAGTTTTCACCTGTTGGTTTGGTAAATAGTGCCAAGGTATGGTCCTCTCTATCTGTTGCTTTTCTGAAAATGATGAAGATGGAAATTAAATTACTTATTCAAGATCAACAAATGTTTCACTGAAATTCACATGAAACTTCTTTACTTTTTACTCAAAAAAGAAAGAAAAATAAAGTGTCTTTTTCTTTCTTTGATAATTACTTATTGAATTTTTGGTTCAGCTCTGAAACTGAAAAATCAATTACTCACACAGCTCTGTTATCCAGCTGCTTATGTTAGGGAATGATTAATGGTAACATAGCTGAATATGTAACGCCCTAATGAGAAAAGATAAAGAAATGAGCAGAAAATGAGGCTAAATTATAGTAGAGTGACAGCAGTGCTCTTCTGATGATAACAGTTATGTCATAGGTGAAAAAGAATCTCTTGGCGACAAGTGTGTATATCACAGGATGAAAGTTCCTGTACAATTCCATGTAAAATGTTTATTTTCAGAGAAACTGAAAAGGGATAGATGTATTCTCTTTCATCTTTAAATATCAGGCTGTTCCTAGATGACTTAACTTGGTTTAAAATGATGCATAGCTTTCAACATTTTTTCATTTTGCATATTACTGGCTAGGATACAAATCTGGTTTCCAAAAACAATAGGGGCAAAACAGTGTCCATACTGATGAAAGGCAGGATAGGGCACTGCTGCCTGCAGTTGTTGCACAGCTCACACTCGGTGGGCCATGCTAATCCTACCATGGAGAAGAGTGCGTCCTAGTCTGACTGGCTCTTGTCCTCCCCCAACAGAACAAGTGCTGCTGTTGGTCCAACTTGCTTTTGGTGGCAAGCACGATTGCTTTGTGCCCATCATTAACACACTGAGTTCTCCACGTACAGCTTCTTCAGGTCTTAAGACATAACTAATCTGTAAAAATGCCAACCTGATGCTGGATTTTATAAGCACAAAGCTGGCATTGTTGCAATTCCTTTGAAGTTAGTAGAGCTCTTCTTGACTAATGGGATTAATGAGAGTCAGGGATACAACTCTGAAACTGTTAAAACAGTGTGTGTATTGTACCTGTAGAAGTATATCTATGCATATATAAATGTATTACATACAGCAATTTCTTAAGTGGAGTTTCTTAAGCTCCTGGATAAGAGTTTGGTCTCCAGCAAAATAATTTATCAACAATGTTTATTTCCCGTTTGATTCTATTTTTATATAACTTCTATATGCCAGGATGCATAAGCCCTGCAGTTATTCAGATGGCAACACAGACAGGGCAGAAAGAAATTTTAAGGCAAGCAGAGGCAAGAAGAGCAGATTCTAATTCACACTTAGTGTATGAAACTGGCCTAGTTTCTCCTCGCTTGCTCTCCATCTGCGTACATGTATTTTCCCTGCCCTTTCCTTCAGCTGTCCAAATGTGCAATGGGCTGGCAGCTATGACATAATCTTGGAAAAGGGGAGTGCAAGCTGGAATGGCTTCAGGCTAAGGAGAGAAATAAAACCAAGTATGCCACTCCCTGGGCAAGTAATGCAGCTCACAGGTGCTGGTGCAAGAGGCAGTCCCCTTGCAAGTCTTCCTTCAGATAGAAGCAGCTATGGCTCCCATTCTTGTGTGATGGCTGTGGTCAGCCCATGTCTCCATGGTCCCCAGATGAAGCCCCTCACCGCTGTGTGTGTAAAGACATGTATTTCATGAGGCCCAAATAACCTCAGGTAGAGAGTGATGTTCGTCTCAGGCAACATGATGGGACTCTCAAGGATGTGCAACATCCAAGATACAAGATCTTCAAGATACAGATCTTCCTAAAAATCAGATTTATATGTGTGTTGGTTTTTCTATCTTTCCCTTTTAAAATTCTTCATTAATTGCGTTCCACAAGTCTATGTGTCTTTTTTGTATCCTGTATAAGCAACAAGTAGGAGGTTAAAACAGCAGGCTCAAATCCTGGGAGAGTCTATCTCCTGGGTGAGTGCTGTGGGGTGTACAGTGGGGACAGTCTCTTCTATAAATGCGTCTCAATAGACACAAATCTAAAGCAAGCAGCAAACCTAAGAATGCACAATTGTGGTGGATTTTGTTGTTTGTTTCTTTGGGGGAAGGAGGTGTCCATTTATGCTGCACCTCCAGAAAACTAAAGCACTAGCAAAAGTGAGGTTGTGATATGGCTGTGGTGGGCAGGTGGGTGTTCCCTTGTGTTCAGGGCAAGAGCTGAGGCTTCTGGCATGAAAATTAACGAAATAAATACCTTCATAGCTTTTCAGACTGACAGTTGGGACACAGTATATTAAAATGTGGTGTGACTGCCAAGATTACTTAGTGCTGGTGTTGTTAAAATCTATCAGTCTTTCTTTAGTTCATAAAATCAGCTGCTAACTGCTCTTTTACAGCATTTGAGGATTCATACATAGATATGCCAATTATATTTGCCAAATCACTGAATATGGTGCTCATAGGAAGTCATATTTAAAATCAAGAAGGAATCTTCGTAAGATTATTTATTTTTCTGTGCTTTTATAGATGTGTATTATTTTATCCTTGTGTCAAGCTGTAACTGAGGTGGCAAAGTATGATATAAGCCACTGCACACATAGCCTGTATTTCTAAGAAAATCTGAGACCCTGCATTGAGAGAGATGGAGTTTTAATACCGACTCCACTTGAGCAGACTCTTGCTCTCAAGCTGCATTGCTGTCGTACAGCTGTGTGAGCTTTTCCATGCTTGACTAGCCCCATGCGTGCAATTATATGAATGATGCTACTTCCTAAATCCAAATTTTAAAACTCTTCACTGTTATTTTTTTAACACTTTGCCATATTTGAAACCCTGTCATGGTGACTCCAGACACCATCACGTGTGTTGCTTGTAGCTAAAAGAAAGCAGCAATTCTGCAGAGCCTGCTTTCTCTTGTTTTTTCCTGCCCACTTGCTTTATTCACTCTACCAAATACATTTTTTCACTGGTGTAGCACATGGGAAGCAGTGAGGTGGACGTTTAGTTTTAAGTGAAGGACTCAGGTGCCTGTTGATCCCAGTCAGTCACTGGATCACCTTGCTTTAAGGAGGTGTCAGTAAGAAGCACAAAAGAAAAGGAAGTCCAGAAAAGGTCATCAGGAGTTAAAGCAATGGAGCAAGAGCTGAACTGATAGAACTGGAAGGTAAAGGACAAAGAATAGCAAAGAGGCATGTTTAGGTCAAGGCGTGGCAGATGCAAAGCAAAGAATATGGGAAGTGAATCTGAATTATGAGATTAATAAGAACAGAGGAAGTGGTGAGGGGAACTAGCTGTTGGCAAAAAGTAGAGCACTGTAGAGCCTTCCAGGTGGATGACAGAGAGAAGAAAGATGGTAAAGAGATGCAGATGGAAGAGAGCCTGAGCTGCAAGCAGAAAAAGACATATATAGAAAAATACAGCAAAAATGAAGCAGAAGCCATCATACTGGTGATGCTGCTTGATGCAATACAGCACAGGCACTGGGACTTCCCAGAACTTGTTTGCACCAATGGATGATACACTTTAGGGAAAAAAGTAATTCTGCTTTGATTTTCAGTTTCCAGGAAGGGAATATTCAGCACTGTTCTTTATGAGCTACTTATTGGGACACCTAAAAATGTGACTCTTACCTCTAGATGAAGTATTTTTGTTCTATAAACCCACATTCAGAGAAGTCAGGTGTGGGGAAGGCAGCAGAAGGTGCAACAGCAGACAGCCAGCTGCCAACAGAAAAGCAACACATGGGTGAAAATCAGTCAGGCTTAATTCATGGCCAAGACACTGCCAAAAGACCAAGTCTCTCCTCGTAAGCTGAGAACAAACATGGCTCTCCCTGCTCTCAAAGCCTCAAGGTCACTCTTCCACATGAACATCTAGCAAATCGAAAGTGAGCAATTTAGAAAATCAAGCGTGGAGACCAGATAGGTGAAGATGGCATTTGTGGATGCTCTCATAAAGCATGGATAAATGAAGCAACCAATGCCAAAATTGGCATGTCCACAGGGGGCAGCAAGGAACCGTCCTGCCATGTGCACTTACTTCTCTGAGGTCCTGGACACCTCCTCCCCTGGCTCCAGAGATGCTTTGGTCGAAGGGCCACAGCCTGTTTCTATTACACTGTTGGTGCTTGTTCACAAAGCAATAATCAAATCATACTTTAAAAGAGTATCCTTGATGTAGACAGGTCCTACTTCAGCTGTAATCACTTTTACTTCAGGGAGCCCCACCAGTATTGGAGATACTGAGCTTTCCCAGATATCAGAAGGATACACACAGGCGTTAAGAAAGAAAAAAAAACAGATGGGGGGAAAAAGCGGAAAGGAAAACAAAGCCAGAAATACTTTTGTTAAACTTTTCAATCCTGCTTCCATAAAAGACAGCAGATCCTAACAGGGCAATTTTCATGCTGCAAAAAGAAAAAAGAATTTAAAATCTAGGCAGCATGACTTACTTAGAAAGACCTGAGGAGTAATAAAAAAGCCTGTGTGCAAATGCGTGTGTGTGCTTGCACAGTTTCTGTAACAGTTGCATGAACAACCTGTTTTAAATAAGACCAAAGGTGAACAAAGCCGGTTGTCAGTGCAGCTCACCAAATGAAGTTTTTTAGTGTGCATGACGTATGCCATATAAAATGCATTGCCTGAGATATAACAGCACAGAGTCCAACTTGAAGTCTCCTTCTCAGACTTTTCCTACAAAGTCATGTTTCAAGAATTTACTGTATTTATCTCCATTATTTATTTGTCTCCAAAAGGCCTGATGGATCACCCTGTTCACTAGATCTTCAGCAGCAAATTAAAATCAGCCTCTCCCCTCTCCCAGTAACCAAAGTGTTCATGTTCTGTCAAGATGCTACTGAATTCATTAATATCTGTTATGTTCAGAGTATGCAACTGGCTAAGTAGAAAGTGAAGGACAGGTCTGACTTACCAAATGAAGTAAGAAACCCACCAAAATAATGATGGAAGATTTGCAGTGCTTTGGAAGTGTTTTGAACAAAAAATTTAAGTCTGGCAAACAACACAGCATACTTTTTTCATGTATGTTAGTAAACACAAATTTAGGAAAAGTTTTGTTTTGCGCAAACAGAAATATTTGGCCTTTTCATAACATGTTAGAGAAGTTGGAAAAGGGTGCGAGTGCTGCCTTTGCTCTAAATGTTACATGTGTTTCTTCATTGAAGATAAGAGCCAACAGAGAGCAGGACAGGTTACAAAGCCCTCTTTACAGGGAATTTTATAATCAGGCAATCATCTGTTAGAAGTCTGAAGATCAACAAGAAGAATCCACTGCTGTGCAGAGGTTAGCAAGTTTTTAAAGAGAGCAACTTATCGAAGAAATGCGTAGTCTATTAGCACATCATTAAGTATTTAAACCAATTCCATCCTATGCTTCCCAGTTACTCTCCTCTACAGCAGACAACTGTGACAGATACACAGTACAATTTCTGACTTTGAGAGTTGAGCCAGAATTTGGGATTCCTATCTATTCCCTCCCCTGCTTTTATTTCTTGGTGTTTGTCTTATCTGGTCTTACAAAGTTGCAAGTGCTGCTTTACTCAGGAATGTGTTTCTTGGAATACTTCATCACAATGAAAGCATAAACACCAAGATTCATGAAATTCTGGAGAGCAAGTTAGATTTTCCCAGCCTTTGATGTGACTTACAAGTGAAGCCACTCTTGAGAAATAATGATACATGGAGTACCTTTACCATAGAATCATAGAATGGTTTGGGTTGGAAGGGACCTTAAAGATCATCTAGTTCCAACCCCACTGCCATGGGCATGGCACCTTCCACTAAACCAGGTTGCTCAAAGCCCCATCCAATCTGGTCTTGAACACTGCCAGGGATGGGGCATCCACAGCTTCTCTGGGCAACCTGTGACAGTGTCTCACCACCCTCATAGTGAAGAATCTTTTCCTAATTTCTAACCTAAATCTGCCCTCTTTCAGTTTGAAGCCATTCCCCCTTGTCCTGTCATTACATGGCCTTGGAAAAAGTCCCTCTCCAGCTTTCTTGTAGCCCCTTTAGGTACTGGAAGGCTGCTATAATGTCTCCGCAGGCATTCTCTCCCCCAGGCTGAACAAGCCCAACTCTCTCAGCCTGTCTTTACAGGAGAGGTGCTCCAGTCCTCTGATCACCTGCATGGCCCCCCTCTGAAATCGCTCAAACAAGTCCACATCCTTCTTACAGTGAGGGCCCCAGAGCTGGATGCAGTACTGCAGTGGGGTCTCATGAGAGTGGAATAGAGGGGGAGAATCACCTCCCTCGGCCTGCTCGTCATGCTTAGTGTTTGGACTTCATGAGACAGTGATCCCTTCTGGCCTGGACCCCCAGTGTCCCCTCCCTTCCTCATGTCATATCTTTACAAAGCTGACTGCTATAAACTCACAGTTGCTTTCTTAATAGAAGAATTAGGATCCTCCTTACATCCCTGAAATTTCTGCTGAGATGAGACCATGAAAACACAGATGAGGAAACATGTGTGGCTTGCAGTTCCAGCCTGGCCCAAGCATGGCATCCCAGACAAAAAATGAGCCACAGTAGATATGAGGGGACATCTAGGAGGGTTGTGGACTTGGGAAAGGTGGGGGTTAGAAATAGAGTACAGAGATGAGGAGGAGCCTGGGACTGAATGGTGGGTGCGGTGGGACTGGGATGAGCTGTGCAACAAGATCATAGCCAGCCAGGATGGGGTGTGTGACCAGATGCCCATGGGATGGGGTGTGTGACCAGAGACAGCACTGCCAGAGAGGCAGAGCCTTATTCTCAGCTGCTTGTCTCAAACCTGTCTGTCAGCAGATAGTTTCCAAACTTGCTTGCAATGTGCTTTATGCCTTTTTGGTATCAAAGTGCCTTAAGGCTGACAACACGCTATTGCTATAAATTATTTTGTTGACTCAGAGTGCAGACTTTTATGCAGGCAATCTGAAAGATCTAAACTCTTCTGACAATCTCCCTAAGTGCCAATATAATGCCACATCATTAAATTTTGATGGTGGATATCTGTTTTAGTGTTTGCCATTGTGCATGCCATTTCCTCTTTTTTAAAGAATATGTCCTGCTCTCCCAGAACAGTTCCTAGGATTGCAAAGGATACAGTAAGTGCAGAAGTGGAGTAAGCAGAACATTTGTCTGCTCGATGCATGTGATCATTTGTAACTGCAGGATCAAACACAAGTTTTGTACAGAAACTTTTCCTCTGACACTGGAAAAATAGAAACATACTGAGATGCATCAGCTTTGCACACAGGAAGCAACAATTTCTCTGTAGGACCCCAACTCCATCTTTTGGAAAGTATTTAGTAAATGAAGTAGGGGAATATGAAGAGGGAGAAAATGATTAAGGCTGGTATACGTTTCCCTGGAAAATGTGACTCTACCCGTTGAGTTTGTGTGACTGATTTCCTACATGGCACTAGTTAAGTCATGTGAAGCTTATTTACATGGGTTGTGAATGTTTTTTACTCTAAGACTGATTCTCAATTTGGGAAGCTTGTTGGAGATCTGGGCTCTGACATGGAGGAGTCTGAAGCATCCACTCTTGGGCTGGCTGCAAATGGGGCTGTGACCTGAGCGCCCGCAGCACCCAGGCTGCAGCGCTCTGAAAACCACTTCCTGTGCACCTCAGAGCAGGTGTCCCAGCCAAACCCTAGTCCCTTTGTGCTTCTATCTCCCACCCAGAAATGAATAATTCTGTTCTCAGAAGAGTCTTAAGAACGTGTGGTAAATAGGGCCTTAAATAAAAAGCATAAAATCAATCATAAAGCCCTTGCTTTTCAAATGAGCACTGTCCAGCCTGTATGCTGAATGAGGTGAGAGGCATAAGGGAAAATAAAAGAACACAAAATTAGATACTTTCTTAAGATGTAAACACAGACTGGTCCATTTTTGTGTGTAATATTTGACATGATACACTTTCAGTGGTTTGGGTATTACAAGCTTCTTAAGAAAAGAGGAAGGCGAATAGGAAGGGGAGAAGGGAAAGGGGAAAGAACAGTTGAAGCAGAAAAGGAGAAAGAGAAAGGGAAGGGAAAGGGAGCAGTGGGTTCTAGTTCCCTTTGTAAAGACTGAAAAAGTGACTGTGGGCAATCTAGGGAATCATTAGGCAAATAGGAGGAATCCCCAGATTCTTTTATGTTGGTTTGGGAACAAAAGGGCTGACTTACGACTTCTTTAAACAGGGAGCTAGCAGAGTGGTGCTTTTCAGATCTCACAAAGACCTTCAGTTAGCCTCGCTACTGTGCATGAATTTTCAAAACCAAATATGCACGTATATTAAATCCACAGGGGATTTTCATGGCATGTAGTCATGCCATTACCAACTGATTTTAAGATCAGCCAGTGCTTACCGACAGCGGTACTGTCACTTCAAACACCAGGAAGACAAGAGAAAAGCAATGTGAACTTCTCTTGAGTCAGAGGAACGAACTAGCAACTCGGGCTGGGGAGCATCGCTTTTGTGCATCCCAGCTCAGCTACGCGACAGCAATTCACAAGGGTTCCCGGTGACCAAATTATTACTCCTTAATCGCTAACGTATAAACTGTAAACCCGGAGGGGTCTGTCAATAATCAACTCCGGGGAAGCGACACTGAAAGGAAGCGCTGGCAGAACCGAGCCACCGAGTCACTTCAACCCCTTCCACCCC
>NW_009938839.1:21611-29256 GCF_000696875.1 Nestor notabilis | reverse complement strand
TCCTGCGGCCCCGGCACTGCTGCCCGTACCTGGACCAGCCGAACAGCGGGGGAGCCGCGCACGCCAGCGCCATGATCCAGGAGAAGGCAACACCCATGATGGCGTGGTTCTCTCCAAAGCGGAAGTTGCTCATGGGCTTGCAGACCACCACGTATCTTTCGATAGCCAGGACAACCAGCGACCACAGAGCAATTTCACCTGTGCCAGGGAGAGAGGGACAGGGACATGGGGGCTTTGAGCAGCAGCAGAAACACACTGATGGCAGCACGAGGCCCCCTCATGCTGTTGTTCCCAAGGAACACCCCTGGCAGCAGGTAAATCTGCACCAATGGCTGGGAAAGAGGAATCAACCAAGGCAAAGTGCAGATGCAGTAGGAAGGCATGAGAAGACCCCTCCTCACTGCACTGCTTAACCACAGTAATCACTTCACCGTGGTGTTTTGCATTCCATGGCTGGACGCTAACACGCATCCCAGACAGCACTTGCAAGCCTACGGTCCCACTCTGACATACAGCAAGTGCCCATCATCCCAGGATTTTCCCTCGCTACCCACAGCTTGCCAGGAAACTTGTGCCACAAGAACCAAACCAGAAACACTTAAGCTTATGGCTGATGCCAGAGCTGAGTGGAGGAGAATATTTTTAGACACAGTTTTTATTTAACAGCTGCTTTGGTCCAAGCCTGGCTGGCACGGGGGGAGAGGCAGCTTTGCCAGCCTGCACCACCACACATGGCATCGGAGCCCATGGCAGACTCGGCTGCACAAAATAGGAAGAACAAATCTGTCACCTCTCAAGTCAGAAAGCAAGCCAGAGAGATGTGCAAATCCAGCAACTGCAAAATCTGCTGCGGGTTGGTTGCTTTTCGTTGCTGCGCTGTTGTTCTCTGGATACTGAGCAGCTGGCTACCAAAATATGGTAAAAAAGAAGTGCCATTTGTCACTTTCTTCACCTCCCACCCTGAATCCTGTGTTCCCAAGATCATCTGGGTGTCTTCCCTCCCCCTCCTAAAATCTGGGGCCATTTCTTGCAGATTTTTTAGTATCTGGAAAACTTACCACCCAGCGTGGCAAAGAAGCCTTCGATGTAGCACCCTGTTACTCCAAAGACAAAGTACCCGTTCATTGAAGTGTACATGGTGGTCGTGAAGCCACCAAAGACCATGAAGAGGTCAGCGACTGCCAGGTTCAGAAGGATGTAGTTTAGAGGTGTCCGGAGCTTCTTGTGCTGTATGGTGACGTACAGTGTGAGGAAGTTGATGGGGAAGCCAAGCAGGATCAGCATGAACATGTAGGCAGCCAGTGCTGAGAACTTCCAGGGCTCAGCTAGGTAGTACTGGGGGTATTCGAAGGGGCTCCGCACCACCCCAGTCTTGTTGGACATGGGCACGTAGAAGTCTTGGCCTTCTGTCCCGTTCATGGCTGCAGTTCGGGAGGTGCTTCGTGCTCTTACTCGGGGGTTCTGTGGTGCGCGGGGGGTTCACCTCTCGAGTGGGGCTCCCGCCACCTCTCAGCCTTCACCGTCACCCCAGGGAGAAGCGGCGGCGCTCACTCCTGTGGCACCTCTTATAAAGTGCCCCCCGGGGTAAGCTCTGGGCGCCAGAGTCAGCGCGATTAGGGCTTAAGAATTATTAATCATAATCATCCGGGGTAATTGGCTTTTCTGGGAGGGTATTAAGGTGACACCTGTCTCTGGCCTGTGCTGTCATTGCT
Organism: Nestor notabilis; assembly: GCF_000696875.1. NCBI lineage: Eukaryota > Metazoa > Chordata > Aves > Psittaciformes > Psittacidae > Nestor > Nestor notabilis. The sequence continues at coordinate 27,544 of NW_009938839.1, read as the reverse complement.
GGGGACCATGGTTCATAGTCATGTACAGAGGTAGCTCTGCACCACAGCTTTCATTTGGGGGGGCCCCAAACCGGGCAGCAGCTCCACTCACAAAGCCTCGCTCCTCAGCATGGCTGTGCTCCCCCGGCAGCAAGGGTTTGGGGTGGGCTCAGCACCCATGGGAGTCCTTGCACCCCATGATCCAGAGCTGGACATCCACAGCTCATGCTGTCATTGCCTGGGGGGGCACTTGCCACCCTTACCCCCAGGGCCTTCAGCCCACCCTCCGTCAGCACTCATGTGCACTGCCCATCCATATGAAATGCCTCAGTTTCCCCACAGGTGCTGGGAATGGGATGCATCACCATCAGGTTGCAAGGGGATGACAACCCCTGGCACATGAGGATCCTTTTCTTGGCTCCTGGGCTGAACTTTCATATCTCTCCAACAAGCAGAAGCTCCTTTCCATCTCCCACTAACAGGAGGGAAGTTTGAGGTTCAAAACTCCGTAACTGTGGGTTTGGGGGTTGCAGATGGTGGCTGGGCAGGGCAGGTTGGTGTGGTGGGCTCCATCAGTGATAGAGGGGTGCCCCAGGCCCCTTCTTAAAAGGGGAAAGTGGGTCAGTGACTCTCCAGAGTCCCCACAGGAAACCATCCCCACCAGAACTGCCATTCCCTGCAGGAGGTTGCAGAAGGCAGCTCTCAGGCAGCACAAGCATCACCAACCCCTCTTCCATGTGCTTGCAGCCACCTTTTTCTGCTACAGGGTTTGGCTAGGGAGGTTGGAACACCAGAGTGAAGCAATGACCACGCTGGCAGGTTTCCAGTGGTACCAACCCTCTGAGCCTGGCTTTGTATGTGGTTTGGGTAATGCCACTTACATTGGTAACAACTAATATGTAACCTAGCCCATCTGTCCTGGACAGGCATCATTCTGCACTGGTGCTGAGGCAGCTGCTGGACAAGGGCACTGAAGGGAGGTTCTGAGCTTAAGCCACACTCAACTTCATTCGCTGGTTAACAAACACCTTCGGTCTCTCCAGAACCTTGGAGGATCACCAAATTCCACAGGGGAAGGCATCATGGGAGCATCCCCTGTCCTCCATGTCTCTGCCTCCCCAACTCAATGCACTCGATTGTGCTTGACATGTTCTTTGTGCCAACCAGCAACTGAGTCAGACATTATCTTCTCTTTGTTTTTCAGAGGCAGTGGGACACGTACAGCAGGGAACACAACAAAGCTGACCAGAGGCTGTCTTTTCTGGAGAAGGTGGTTCCTTATGGTTCACACCATCACAATTAATCTTTTAAGCTCCAAAGCCATTTTCCCCATCTCTTCTCTTTTTCCCCACCTTTCTCGTTGGCAGTCAATGCCATTCCAGCTGGTGGGCACGCACCAGCCAGTGCCCAGTGGTGTCTGGGCAAGGACCGGGGGTCCCAGGTCCCCACCTCCTCTGGCTGTTTTGGCTGCAGCTATGGCTGGGCAGAGGCATTAGCAAGCGAGTGCTGCATCCATGCATGGGAGGATGTGCCAGAGCTGCTGGAGCTCAGGGGCATAAGATGGGCAGAAGCTTGTGCCCTCTTGGCCTAAACAGATTTCCTTCAGTCCTGGCCTAGTTTTACCACGTTCCCTGTGGGTTAGGTTTGCACATGCAGAAGGTTTAAAGGAACAAAGCACAAAGCACTGTGCTCTCTTTAAGGAAGAAACCAAGCTGGAAACCTTCACTCCAACTGGGGAAGGTCTGAAGGAGCTGAAGTGCTGGCCCCATGGACAAAAGAAGACCTGGCTGGCTACAGCCAAGGCAGGCCACGATCACTCTGGGTAGTCCCAAAGGTCTTCCTTCACATTACATGAAAGCACCCCCTGCTCATCCTAAGTCCCTCTCAGTTAACTGTTCACACTTGCTGCCAAGGCCAGAGAGTGCCACCATGGAACTGCAAGTGCAGCTGTCTGCACCCTACCTGGGCGTACAAGAAGGATTAAAGATTTATCTTCCCAGTGCACAAATGTGCCACCTTAAGCTCTGATGCAATAAGCCACTGCTGAGGTCAGCAGCTGCTGCTGGGTGCTTAGTGCCATGCGTCACTGCCGGAGCAGAGGGACAGTGAAGAGCAATGGTCCTGGTGGGACTTCTTGTACATCCAGGGAGTCCTTATCATAGGGCATCTGAGAGTCTGAGTGGCCCCAGGGCAGCCTGGAGATACAGGCTTTACAACATGAGAGTATCAAGTGTGGCTTTGTGTGGAAAAGCCCAATACACTTTTCAGACCTGGACCATACTCACAGAGTTGTTTAAAGAACAGAAAGAAGCTTCCTCGCTCCATCTACTTTGTCTCGGTGTCACAACAAAATCTCTCTATTTATTTGTATAATTCTTCCTTCCCACTACGGGGCAAAGCCTGCTCAGTGCTGGGGAATGAGCAAATTCCACTCCGGCTCCTGTTTCCAACAGCATTGTTTATCTATGGCAATAGCAAAGTCTTCACTGCAAACAGTGACAGATGAGTCAAAAAGCAGGTGAGCCCCAATTAGAACACAGTGGTTTTGAAGTGGTAAATTAAGCAAACTTGGTCAGGAACCCCTACGGGACTGGGAGTCCTGCAGTGCCATGGCAGGGTGGCACATTCAGGAGGAACGCAAGCAGCCACAGACAACACCACTAGTCTTACATGCAGAGTGCTGTCTCTGCATAGCTGCTTCACCAGCACCCCAGCAGCTCCAAACAGCGAGGCAGGATCAGTTCCCACTCCAGACAAAGGGAAGCTGCAACAGACAGGATCTTGTAACAACACCACAAGTCTTGGTGACGTGGGCACAATATATACTGGATTAAAGTCAAGAGACCTGTCACTCCCCTGTTCCCATCCGGCCCAGGCAGTTCCTGCTGCAGAACTGCTCAGTGACCATCCCAGGGAGCCTCGACCCCTCCGGTTTGTGTCTGAGCCAGTGCTGACATACACCAGTGCTGTACCTACAGCTGAGCCCAGAGCTTGTCTTCTTCCCCACTCTGCGCCCCCAGCAACAGGGCAGAGATGGGCAAGAAGTGGGAAGGGGATAGAGCTGGGACAGCTGGGCAAGGGGCATTCCACACCAGATGATGATGTGCTCATAAATAAAAGTTCAGGGAAAGGAGGAGGAAGGAGGATGTTGTGTTTGTGGTGTTTGCCTTCCCAAGTAACTCTTACTCACACTGAGGCCCTGCTCTCCAGGAAGGAGGCTGGAGATCTGCCTGCCACGGGGAAGGAGTCAATAAATTCCTTACTGCTTTGCTTGCATGCAACAGCTTTGCTTCACCTAAACTGTCTTTATCTCAATCCATGAGTTTCTTTGCTTTTGCTGTTGTGATTTTCCCCCTAGTCCTGAAGGAAGGTGGGGGAGGACCGAGCAAACTGCTGCATGAGGCTGAGCTGCTGCCCAGGACCAACCCACCACACTTGGTCAAGCGGCTGCAGCATTAAATCCTCAGTGGGGCTGCAAGAGGGTTCTCAGTGCCAAGTCAGTGTAGCTCTTAAGATCATGGTTTAAGAGCTCTAAGCTCTATGACTGTCCTTGCCTAAACAGAATAGAAATTAAAAACCCTATTCACACTGAGAAGCCACAGTGTTACAGCACATTCCCAGACCAAGAGTAGTGAAAAAGAGTCCTATTTATTCAGAGATCTGTCAGTAACAGGTACGGAGTAAGGAGCGAATCAAGTCCTAACACAAGTTGGAATAAAAATAACAGTTACTTCAAGACTGACCCTAGAAACATTCTGGTAAAATTGTGTGGCGCTTCAGCTGCTTGCCTGGGAAAGGGAGAGGACGTTCACAAACAACAGACATCTTCATTTAAACAAATAGTAACATTTCTTCAACTCAGTTCCACTCTCATGTACAAAATGGAACAACATGACTTAGCTAAGTTGTTAGGAAAACTCTGTGAGTCTAAGAAGTGTTTTGCTAAACCAAGAGGGGAGTCTGTCAGTTGAGGTATGAGATTGGTTTTCTTCATTGGTTTGACTCATCTATTCTCCGTCGACAGAAAGGACAACCATTATGCTGGAGTACAAGAAGCTCATAGTCTTCTGTGTGAAACATCTGTTAACGAGGAGCAGATTTAGGGACAAGTTAGCCTGGGACTTGCTCAAAGAAAATTCAAACCAAGTTCAGTGGCTTCTTTATGGCACCAACATTCTGAAGCTACCCTACAAGAGAATTGGTCCTCTTGCTTCCAACTGCTTGAGTGTGCTGTGACTGGAACAGAGCAGCAGGCACTTCACAGGGCACTGCCAGTGTTGCTCAAGAGCACAAACCAATTAGACAGTTTCTAGTCAGCAAACGTGACTGAATTCCAGTGTTGCAAAAAGCCATTCCTGAGAGGGCAAGGAGAGGGATTAAACCACAAGCTAACTTAGTTACTGACTGATTTTCCTTGCTAAAGCAGGCTTAAAGTCAGACAGACAGAGCAAAGAAAGAACTACAAATCAGCGTTTGTTGTTCAGCCAAGGTTTGCTCGAGAGGCTCTGACTTGCTGTCAGTGCAACTTCTCAAATTCAGCTACCTCAAAGTTTTCAGCTGCTCCTCTGTGCATCACACAGCTTGACTTTTGGTTTTCATTGCCTTCTTTGTCTACATCATTCAGGAACTTGTTGAATACATTTTAAAGCATGAGGTTTCAATGGTTAGAACTGTTTCAGCCATAGGGTTTGGGGTTTTTTTTAAACCTTTCCATGAAACTGTACCTGAAAGCACGATGGACACATGGTGATGGAGGCATCTGGCAGCAGGGAGCGGTAGTACTGCCACTGCAGTGGCTTTGGCCAGCGTTTAATGAGAACGTCCCTGCGGCTCATGGACTGGAGAACAGCACGATTCACCACCACGGGAACGAATTCCGAGCTGCCTTGCTGCAGGAAAGCAGGTTCAGAAGAATTACTGTTACCAACTGCAAAGCCCTTTGAGGATTAATAAGCTGCTGCAAGCAGCAAAGTAAAATTCAGTAGAAAAAGGTAATATAGAATTGGCCTGGGTCTAGTCCCACCAGACTCACTGCGTTATCAATACCTTCAGCGACAGCAGCATCCACCCACAGTGAGCTCCCATGGTTCATTTTAACACAACTCCTTGTAAATAACACCCATGCCCACAGCCTTTATTAAAACCTCACAGCAAGGACTGATTTACAGGTACACTGCAGAGACACGGAATACCCTGGGGACAGCCCCACTGTATCACTGTATGGTGATAAAACCAAGTTCCAAGAATGTTTACTTTAATATCTTTGTTGGTTTTGTTTACTTATGAGAGCAGTTAATTGGTAAACCCCTTTCCCTCTCTTCCCATCCCTGCTTTGTGTCTCTCTCTAGCACATTCACACCAGAAGAATGGCAGGGACTATACGCTAAATTTTTTTATTCATTTCTGTTAGTAGCAGGAAACAACCAGCTGTAAGACACAGGTAAAGCTCTTACCTCAAAGCTCAGTTTTGCTGTAAAGGGGTCATCTTCAATAGTATCTGTACTGTCATCAAGCCTCAAACTCTCTGCATCTAGATGCATTTCTTAAGGAAGAAAGAGTTCCTATTAAAATCAGCTGTCTTCACAGTAACCAGCACCCACAGAAGAAATATGAGCAAACCAGCAGGACTGGTATCCTCCTTGTTCCAGAGTATTCTCAAACTGCTACAGGGCCTAGAGTATTACAGAAAGCACTGGAGAAGGGCTGGATGTGATTCACAGTGACTGGGAAAACTGATCATTGCAGCTGCTGCAGAACAGCAGAACTGACCACAACCAAGCCTGACGCCAGCTCTGCCTTCTTCCCTCTCTGCCCTCTCCTGAACACGAAGTGGCCTATTTAAACTACATTTTGAGCAGCTTGAGTCAGAGATTGTGGTTTTTTGGACATTACTCTGCACATAATATTACATGGCCCCCACAGCAACTGGTAGGTCTGGATGCCAAAGCGTTACA
>NW_009938839.1:0-21580 GCF_000696875.1 Nestor notabilis | reverse complement strand
AGGAATGGTAACAAAGGAAGTCCATGCTGGCTTCCCTGGGCTAAGAGAAGGCAGCCTCTGAAACGAGCTGTTACTGGAGTAATTAACACACTTGAGATTCTCCCCATTCTTCACAGAAAGCAGCTAGAACAGGTAAAGCTTGGCATTCCATTGTTCAAAAAAAATAGTTCACACAATTAGAAACAAATCATCCTGATGAAAAAGCTTTATGAAATACTAGGTTTAGTTCAAACATCTCTTTGGTGGTTGTACTAACTTGAAGAGGGAATTACACAATGTAATTGCACTCACATCAGTCATCTGACAAAAAGAAAGTTTTAAACCCAAGGGAGAAAAATGAATTCAAAATAGTTGGTTTTTTGCCCCCTAAGAAAAGGACTGGAAACCAATCTTAACCAAAAGGATACTGTCACTCATAATCTCTTGCCCTTTATTCTCTCTTTTATTCAATCTTGGAGCTTCAAGATCAATGATAGCTACAGCTTCTTCATCTGTGATGCCATCTTCCAAATAGAACTCAACCAGGTGCAGCACTTCTAAAGAGGTATGAAAAGCAAGAGTTCACAGTGCCTCCCAGAAGACACTGTGCTCATTCAGAGATGAACACCCCTGGCTTCTACGATGGTGGTGCTCTGCCCACATGTTCTTATGAAGCAAGTTAAAGACAATAAACCAAACAAAACCCCCTCAACTTCCCAAAGGATTGCATCTGTGTTAATGAAACACTTCACACATGCAGTGTCTCACAGCAGACCAATGCTTAACTGTTGTTGCTGTCCTGCAATGAAATACAGCAATCCCTGGGACAAGAGGCAGCCACATAGTCGAATCTAACATTAAAAGGGAAGATCTGCTTGTCCAACTAACATTGCAGAGAACAAATTAAGCACTAGCCAACTCTGTTCAGTTAACATTTATCTACTTGAAAAGCACAACCACATGTGATAACCCAACACACCGTAGGAGGAAGCGGAGAAGACAAAAGGCTGCCTGCAGTTAACACAGACATTCCCCAGGTTATTCATCAAAGGGTTGTTGGTAGAGCACCTGTAACACAAGGGCACAAGCTCCTGCAAAGACACATACAGAGCACAGTGATCATAAACAAATCAGCATATCCTGAACTCTGTTTTCAATTAAATATGGGTTCCTTAGGCTTAACAACTCTGATACATCATCATTAATCTGGAGAAATGCTGCTGTGAAATCAGATCCCTCAACATCTGAAAACACTTCCCCTTTTTAATAAAACAGCAAGTTTTCACATTAAAAATAGCCATATCCACCACTGTAACAACTGAATTGTCACCTTGCCTTTGCAATCTCAGAAGCAGAATTCTGCATCAAATACACAGTGATGAAAGAAGTCAAAGAGAAGGTTGCCAAAGCAAAGTTTTTTGCTCTAAGGTTTGGTCAAATTTAAGTTCTTCAATTAATTCACTGCTCCTCCAAGAGCAGAGTTATTCTAGACAGTTCTTAAGATTGTGTTTCTATTATTTCAGGTGGCTAGGTGCATGTTCTCTTGCACAATACAATTTATTTTTACCAAGTACTCCAGGAGACATGGCTTTATAGAACACTGCAGAAAGTCAGGCTTCAGTTAAAGAAGAAAAGGTGTTAAAATAAGACTGAAGGAAGGAAGGTTATTCAAGGGATAAGGGAAGGAGGGGAGGAGTGCCAGGAGTGGGACAAATGAAAGTGACCTCCAGCTGGAGACAGAGACCAAGAGTGTGGAGTAATTGCATGTGGATCAGAGAGAAAAGGCTCGAAAGAATTAATAGGCAGAGAGGAAGGTAGATGCCAGACAGGAGAGGGAGGATGGAAGCTGCCATAAAGAAAGGGCTGATTTTAATTTGTTCTCAGGAGCAAAAGGAAGTCAGACCTGAAGAACAACAATAAAAGGACTGTTTCCAGCAAAAATATAATTATATTGCAGAGCTATGCTTAATATATTTCAGACTTTTTTTGTGCATACAGCAACTCAGATGCTTGGACGAGGCCACATATTAACGATTAACACGAAACACATTACAACTTACTTCACTGTCATGGAATGGCTTGGATCGGATTGTCAGGCTGCCCAACTCAATTGATTTCTGGAACCTAGCTGGGATCTGCAGTCCCTGTAACTTGTCATAGGCATGACGAGCCAGTTTGTATGCACCAAGAGCTTTACTCTGTTTTGCCAGGGCAAATAATGTATTGCTATAACTTAATTAAGGAATAAAAATTAAAACAGCATATAGGAAAAACTGCAGTACTCTTTCTGATCATAGCAGTTGTGCAATGAAGCACAGCCAGCACCGGTGCTTGGAACAGGAGAAATCCACTTACATAGCTCCATTTAAAAACAAGAATGAAAGGACTATCAAAGGACTATCTAAATGCTCCTTACCTTATTAGCAAGGTAAGGAGCTGACCCTCCATAAACACTGCTTTGGTTGAATATGCTGGCTCCATTTACAAAATTTCAGTAGTTTTAGGGTGAACGGATTTCCCCCCAGCCTAAATAAATAAATACCTCAACAGCACCAGTAACCCCAGTGACACCAACTAAATACCCATGATCTTACTGGAATTAAAGCACATGCTGCACGCCATTGACCACAGGTTATCTTTCCCCTTCATCTGTGTGTAATGATAACTGCTATTTGGAAAGTTACTGATCACAGGGCATGTTACAAATATACAATCTTTCATAAAGCCTTTCATAAGTGAGGAGGTTATGAAAAGGAAAGCTAACATCCCATCCAAAACCAGAAACAGAGCGCAACCAAGGAAAACTGGCCTGCCCATGGCATCCAGTGACCCTTCTTGCCATCTTTTACAGACAGGTGGCTTTCCATGGGGCTCACACAGACCGTTTCTGAAGTGCTCTCCAGAGATGCAATATGCAGTAACAAAGCTGTGCAAATGTGAGCTTGACAGACACTACACAGCGATACCAGCCTCAGGGGAAGCAAAAGCTCCTGGTTTTCCCCCCTCCTCCTGTCTCAGTTCAGTCTCCTTGCAACAACACTGTCAAGATTCAGAGCCAACATCCTGTTGCAATGACTGGTATCCTAGAACTTGCTTCTCTGACAAAGGTGATACACCAGCCTGGGTGGGTGGTTTGAGAATCACGTTAGGTGATAGGTACAGCTCTCCAAAACTATTAAAAAAATAAAATAAAAAAAAGGCAGTGCAGTTAAACACACAACAGTTTGAAGATGCTGATTATTTCCTTAGGGACAAAAGCCAGTTTCCATGAACTATAGCCAACAGCTGAAACTGAAGATATCCTGCAGGAAATCTCTGTATTGTGGATAAACATCAATTATTTCTTTCATGTCTCTCACAAGATAACTTCTAGATTTTGTTCTGTATTGGAAGGATACACTTTTGAGATCCCCAAAGGAGTCTCCTTTGTTAAGCTGTGCAGCAGGAACCTGGAAATATTGAAGAGGGTTTCAGGCAAGTGGGAACTGAATGGCTCCTCCTGCAGTATTAAAAATACAGACATGTATTTTTAAGCTGGAAAACCAACTCACATCACTAAGCACCCCTGCACTGGGCATCTTAAGTACTGTATTTCTTCATACAGTTGTAAAAAGAAGAGGTACTGACAGAACATAGCAAGTGGATTTTGCGTCTTTATCACCAAACCTCATGCAGAAAAAGAGAGAAGGAGATCCATGTAGCTGAACCAGAATCTTTAACAGGCTATTTCAAACTGAGGGCAGACTGGCCAGCAGCATGGGGTCTCCATAACTGTCAGGTCTGAAGTAGTCTGACCAGTAAAGACCTCCACAGCACAGCATCAGCTCTTGGGCAAGAGCACAGATCAAGTGTTCTTAATGTTTTACACAAGGGGCATTTTTACCAACAGTATCAGCAACATTACTGTAACTGCTGGAAGTAGCAGGAGCACCTCACTCATGACTGCTTATCATTTTGGAGTAGTTTGCACACATTATGTAGCCTGTGTAGGTCTAGAGGTTCAGGTCACTGTAGAACCAAATGGATTTCCACCCCCAGCAAAAAAGGGCTGGGAGTGGAAGTCAGTCATCATCATCTCATCTGCCCACATGAGACAAGCCCAGATCTGCTAAACTGCACTGCAGGCTTTAGGAACTAAGACAACAGAAGTTCCTGTGCAGCACAGCAGAAGGCTGTATAATAAAATAAAGTTAAAGAACTAAGTAAGTTACTATACACTATCACTAATCTACACTCAATATTTAATTGCCTGAAAAGTCATTCATTATTCCTAGCTATTTCTGGACTCCCTAAAGAAGAATGCCCAGGAAACAAACACAGAGCCTCTAAAGCAAATGTCTTACAGTGTATCTGTGGATAGCATGATAGGCATGGTAAACTTCTGCCAAATGCTGGAAGTGATGAAACTTCTGCAACATTTCAGTCTTCTGCTGTTCATTCTCTGCAGGAGGCAAAGGCATCAGTGTAAGTCTCCAAGAGGAGTCTGTGAGAGTCAGCTGGACAACAGCGTATTATGGTTCAGGTGCCAGCACTTCTGAGAGAGACAGGTACCAACTCATGTGTGTCCCACCTCCCTGCACAAACCACACATCGTACAGACTTGCCATTTTTCTGAGCAAATTTCTGGTCTAAAGTAAGCATGGTAAAGCACAGAACAGTTGGGGTGATAGTTTTAACATAGCTAGAGGCTACAGCTTAGTTAAAGGAGAAAATAGCAGGTCTGCATCACTGGAAACCTCATCCATAACTACAGACTTTATAAATAAACATTTGTTTCATAAATACTAAATACACTACTAAGCCATTTGGAAACATTTGCATCTCTACAGAATACCTGAGGGGTACCAGCTCCACACTAGCATGCAACAACTGAACTAAAAAATGAAAGGTACTTACGGCACCAGGCCAAAGGCAGTGTTATCAGTCTCATGTGTTAATTATTACTAAATTTCACCTGTTACTGGCTGCACCTTTCTCTCAGTGAAATACATTCAGAAGACAAGAGAATAGCTAAAGAACAGGCAGTTTTATCGCTGGCAGAAATAATTTGTAAAGTACCTCTCCAACCTCTGTTCAAATACCACATGTATTCTGCACTCCCAAATCATCTTGGATTTACTAGTACATTCACCCTGCAACCATGTCCCTAGATAAGGTGTGCTGTGGGAAGGTACCTCAGGGTACACAGTCCCAGGAGACACAATCCGGACTTGCGCTCAGGAGGCCTATGCATGCTGCTGTTGCTGTTTGGCTTATTTGTTTTAAATGAGCACATGGGAAAACCAAAAGACTACAGAAATAGCACAAGCCAGAGTGACACACACATTAAAAAACCAAAACAAAGCCACACAACAGTGAGGCAGTCACAGCAGTGCTACCACAATACAGTAATTGTTTCTCTACACGCACAAGGAGGTAACAAGAAGAACAGAAACTTCCTTTCAGTTACTTACCTTGGGCTATATCTAAACACTGCATGGAAAGCATCCAGTAATAATAGGCGGCATCGTTGAAGCGGCTCTCCAGCACGGCGTTCCGTGTCAGCTGCTCCAGCACCTGCGCCGCCTCGCGCTGCCTGCCGGCCTTGTGGAACGCTACCAGGGAGCCCAAACAGAGGATTTTACAGTGTGATTATATCAATTAACTGAAATTAATGTTTTTAAATTAAGAGCAGTCTATTCAGCCAGTATCGCATAGTCTATCCAGGGCAGGATAAAAAGGATTATACGCTGGTATTTTTCTCCTTGAAAGCAGCGATGCTAATGGAACATGAGAAACATCTGTAGCTATTTTGTGGCTTTTGCACTGTCTCCGCAGCTCTCAAGCTCATGGGTTTCGTACAATGCTGGTTGCTTTTTTTAAATACAGAAATAGCAGAAATGCTACCATGATTAGATCTCTGTACGAGCAATCTCGACACTGCAAATTACAACTTCATTCAAAGCTACAATAAATTAACGCTTGAAGTTAGTGCTCTGGCTTGTAACTCTGTATATTTTGAAAGAGTACAGCATTTATTATGTCCTTCTATCATTTATTAACAGCATTTCTTTATCTGATGCTCAGCAGCCAGTATAAAGTAAGATCCTGAATTCTCATTTGGTAAGAGCGAGACATTTGGCAGAGTCTGCACACAGGGTAATGGGGATGGGGAGAACCAACCCTCCAGAACATACCCCACATCACAACTGCCTCCTGACTTCAGCTAGCTCAGCTATTACAAATTCTAATGTAGCTCCACGGTGATCTCAAGCTCACCCAGTTCTGCAGCATTTATATTTGCTGAGCTGCAGCAGCCCAGTGCTCTGTGGAACAAACTGGGAACCATAGGCCTGTATTCAGAGTTCTATGTGCAAGCTACCAGACCGCCCTAAAGCCAGGGGCTCACAGCTCTGGTGCTGAAACACACAAGCTAGTTCAGACCATGCCTGGCACGTTCACTGCCTTGGCCCTTAGAAGCAAATGCAGTTCTACTCTTGGATCTGCGCTGGCTCTGGGAACAGCAGATGCAACACTCACATGGAGCTGCACCTGAGAAGAGGAACCAGACTAAAAACACACTAGCTCTACACGGAGTTTGCTTCAACATCTCCTCATCCCTGGAACGGTTTACGAATTAAATGTGAAGCCTGTCCACATGATGGAAGGTTGACAGTTGTCTTTAAAAGTGACTTTGTAAGCCTACAAAACCAGACAAATTCTTAAAGAAATAGGAAAATGCTACTTGTACAAACCAAACGTTACCTAAATATAAAGTAAACCCAGGCTTCCCACACAGGTTTTTAAGGCAGTCACTGTATTTTTAATTCTATTATTATAAAACTGCTAATAAAGACAGCTCAGATTATATGCCAAATACTGTTGCCACTTGCCACACTCAGATACATGAGATGGAAAATCTGGACCTGTACTTAGATGCCATCATTTTTGACAGATCCATCACATTTTCTTATTAAATAAGGAGACTTCCTGCTACCTTAAGACCGATATGAAAACATGGATTTTATTTGGTTTTGAATCTCAGTGGTAAGGAACTCTCTAGGCAGAGACTGCATGTTCTGTACCAGGCAAGTATGGAGCAGATTTCGAGTGATCAGTGACCCGTCAGTGACAATCTCACCTTTTTGGGCTTCTTCAAATCTATCGTTCTCTGCTAGCCACTGAGCATAAGGGACACAGACATCATCTTTGAATTCAGGGTGCTTTTCACACAAAGCACATGCCTGAGGTAAACAACAAATTCATTTTTAGAATACGTCATGGTTTAAACAGTTAAAGGGTTTATAATGTTCCATGGAATCAATCAATCCTTTAGCTCTAGGTAAACTCACATAAAAATACACACAGAGAATTGAGAGTGCAATCCAGATTTTCTCCCATCTGAAACTAATGTATTTTAAAATAAAAGCAATCACCAACAAAAGAAGAGAAGCGAAGCGCACTCACAGTCTGGTTATGGAAACAGGGGAGCTTGAAAGTGCTCATCTAGGGAATGTAGCGGATTTCACAGCAAGAGGCAAATATTTTTATTTTTACAGACTGGATCTTCTAAAGCAATGGACCTCACACTATAAACGCAGTTCAGATCCACTTCCTGAACTCATGAACTAGTGAGGAAAGGGCCAAGTCTACAATTTTCCAACGCACCCGTATAACTGGGGAGGGGGGTTGTCAATTCCAGCAGCACTTTCGAAACATTTCCTTAAGAAACCAGACCTACAGAATCTTCACGTGAAGAAACATGAAGAAAATGAATGGTGACCCACTCTGCGAGGGGGGTGGTACCAGCAGACCCAGGGCTTTATGGGAAAACCCACTGAAGTCCAAACTTTATCTAATCAGAAGCATAAATCCAGTTATAGAGTGGGGTCCACAGCAACACCCGACACCTTCATCAGATCTAAATCACGTGTCAGGTATGTCCAAATCATAAACACCACAGTTTGAAGCAGACTTTCCCATGATACAATTACTACTTATTCTTTCTAGTGGGCTAGAAGCATCCCATAGATTATCACAGGAAGTGGGCAACGGTAACTCACAGGCAAAATAGGTGCTCAGATGTGAGACCAACTATTCAGCCAGGAAACTGAACAACTAGAAAAACAAAAGCAAAAACCAAACCCACCAATGAACAAACACTGGCATGAAAATTAACTTAAATACTCTGAATCCCATTCACAGAAGCCTCCCTCCTCCCTGCCTGCTGCTCCCTTCACTACGGTGCTGGGGGAGCCAGACGCTTGTCTCCCCTTCTTGCAGCCAGCAACTATAAGCAGAGGAATCAAGGCCACTCTTACTTCTTCCCAGTGGTGAGTCTCCACGTGGAGATGGACCAATGCTTTCAGGTCACCAACCTTCATGTAGGTTTCTGCTGCATAGTCAGGATTAGCAAGTTTCTTAAAATAGAAGGCACACTTCAACAAAGGCTCACGCTCAGCTTTATCCAGTTTTCGAGCAATTTCAATTAACCTGGACCCAGTAAAAAGAAGCAGATGTTCATGTTCTGCCTTGGTTTGCCTTTTAATTATTAACTATTGTTTATATTATTAACGTCACCTTTAATCAGTTATTATTTAATAAACAGCATAGCAGTAGCACCATGCAATGCTGTTTAAGCAGTTTTCAGCAAACATTCCAAATTCTTATTTTTCCTTTCACAAACTCAAACCCCATTCCTTCAACCTTCACTTATACGTGCAACTCCACGTCTCGGACTCTGCACAGTCATGAAGATGGAGGAAGTAGGTCCTACATGACTAAGTGACATGGGACACGCCTCCTCCCTAACCTAAGAAAAGGCTGCTGACCAACAGTCGTACCACACAGCACAGCTGAGGCAAAGGAAGGCCAAGTGACCTGTCCAAGATCTCAGGCAACTCAGCAAACAACCCAGCGTCACCTACTGCAAATCAAGGAGATTCTGTGCTCCAATTGTCTTCTCTACCCACGAGGTGATCATCCTTAACAGCTTAAACCAGCAGAAATAGGCTATTGCATGTAAGAGCTGCTGTGGTGATTACTCTGAAAAGGCATGCATATTTTAGAAGACAGCCTCATACTACAGATGAACCTCTTCAGATCCTTTCCTGTTGCAATGCATTTGCTTTCATTACGTATTTATGTCCTTACCATCTAAACATATGTAACTTTAAAACATTTTTAATTGTAGATGTGCTTCAAGTACTCAATTTGATATAAACAAAGCACACAGCAAACAAGTTTTGTCTTATTTTAAAATTATGCAGAACTCGTAACAACTATTGGAAGCTTTATTCTATATTATCTCTCACATGGAACTAGAACCTACATATCAACCCAGCCGTGGTCCCCACTGATTTCTATAGCCTTCATGTGCTCGCCTGCAGAGAGGTACATCTCCACTGCTGCTTTGGGTTCATTGATATTCTTGGCCCAGTCTGCTTGTTTTTTTATGAGTATCTTTGTGTCTTTGGGGTCTCCAGATCCCAGGAAATCCTGCAACAGTGCAATACAGAAGTTTGCATTACCTTCTGCTCACAAACATGGTCACAGCTGAGACTCTAAAATAAAAGCTTTTTTAATGAATGTCTTTATGCCTCCTAAGAAAAGCAAGACTGCACACAGCACAGCATGAACTGATCCAGCCTTCAGCAGCCAATCGTCAAGGCTCAGTGTTTGGTAGGAAGCAATGGCAAGTCTCCCACTTAGATAGCTTTCAATTTAAGAAAAAAAAGTGGAGATTCTGAAAGGGCCGGGAGAAGGACGAGGCAGGAAGTACGTCCCCACTTGATTCCTTGGAAAGCTCACTCTGTTGAGCCTGTTGAAGTGGGTACAAACTGTCATTTCTGCATGCTTTTCAGGAACATGCCTTTCCAAAACAAAACACTGTTCATCTCAAAACCCATAACAGACCAATTCCAAGCACAGATTTTCTTTTGCAAGCCAAGAAGGTATCTCCTCAGCCCCAAAGATTGACCCAGCCCTACCCCATGCTTAGTTAACAGCAGTATACCCACTTCATCCAATGTCAGCATCAGGATGCCCAGCCACAGATCAATTAAAGGCTGAAATTTTGTTTTCTGCAAAGATACTTGATAATTATATCAGACTGTATCAAAGAAGTTCTTTTACAAGGATGGAACGACAGCTGCTCAGAAGTGACAGTGACTCAACTACCGCTTGGACTTCTGCAGGGAACACGAGCACCAGCCCTGGATGCTGTGGTGACCATTCTAGCAGCTTGTTCAGCTTCCCATGCCAATACCAAAGCCTTGGCACCATTTGGTTCACATGTGCTGTCCTCAGGCGCCAGGAAAAAAAACCCCAGTAGTTCAACAGCAGAAGCTGGATTTAGGGCAATTCTGTCTGTTCACAGAACAGGCTACTGCCCATTAAAGCAGCTTCCAGCAAGTGAAAAATGAGAACAGCGGAGAAATGGAAAGGTGAGAAGAGAGTGGAAAATTACTTTATCTACTGTGTTTCTGGTAAATTCTGATTGAGGTTTAAAACACAAAAGAACCCCAACAAACGGGCAAAAAAAACCCACAAAAAGCTCCCACACAGGACAGATCTGTTCCAGGACCACAATGCAGCAGTCTCCCTGCTACAGCCAGTCAGCAGGTACAGAACTGTTCCCCATCCCTGTCAGCTCTTCAGGGAGCTCCACACAAGGTTTTGCTCTAGCACTATCTGCTGCCACACAGCCCTCATTCTATAAAGATGTCATGTTAATCCTTGAACATGAAAAACCAAAGTGAAAGAACAAGTTAAACGACATCTTTGACACAACTTGTTTTCCAGCTTAGGTCACCGAAGTAAGTCCAAAATCAAGCTCCACTCCTTTAAAGGATAAAGAGGTTTTGTGAGTTCTCAGTAGTCTGGGATCTGATACTGCAATAACAAGCCAATGAACAGGTATCAGTGGACTTCCTGACCTCTGCCACCAGTCTGGACTCTCCAGCCAGAGCTAATCAATGTCCAGCACCAGGAATCAGGTTCCATAAGGGTACCTTTGCATAGTTGTGGAAGCATTAAAAACAACACCCCCCCCCAACCACCCCCCATCTTTCCTTGGAAACATAACTGGCACACAGGGGGTTTTACATATCCTTCCATGTATTGTGCACAAGAAGCTTCCTTCATCTGCTGTAAAGTACCTTTAATTTCCTCTGCATGGAGTTACTCTCAAGGATAGGGACACAAGACCTTTTGCTCTCTGCTAGTTAAATATAGACATGACTACAGCCAAGACTTACAAGAGCCTTATGAAGACTTATGGGAAAATTTTCATCTATGAATTACATTTATGTTCAAGAGGAGCCAAAACACTGAAGCTAGCAAAGAGTCATCAACCAAAAATAGTGGAAGTCAGACTTACATCAGCAAAGCTCCAAAGTATTTATATTAAGCTCTTGGAAGAAAAAGATCTCTCTGTGGCCCAGTTTGTGGAATCTCTGCTAGAACAGCTTAAATGCATGTCACAGTCAAGTCTTTGCCCTGTATTGGGCAGAATAAGGTTCTGACAAATGACAAATGAGACTAAACAGTGCATGCATTCTCAGGCATTCTGATAAGAAAACACCATGGAGGACTTAAAAGTCATGTAATGCTTTCTTACCAGCATATCAAAACATCGTTTTTAAAATCCATATTCAATTTACTTCTACATGGAAACAGAGTTTAAAAAAATAAAACAAAAGGCCAACACATATCGAATCATTGGAAGAAAATTCTCTAGTAAAAAATATACTAGGTTAGATCCTTTGCTAGCATCCCTCTTCAAAAGCAGTTACAGGCACGTTAATATTTCTGCATTTAAATATTCAGTTGCAGACCATTACCTTTGCGTGGTCAAACATGCGCAGGTCAGAGTACATCTCGAGAGCGAGGTTTTCATGTCCACTCTTCCTGTACAACTTCGCTGCCTCGTGGAATTTTCCCTGGTAGGCATAAACATCTGCTAGGAACAGCTCGTTGTTGTTCTCTCCAAGCTTCTTCTGCTCCTGGAAAAACGAAGTACAGCAGAGATGTAGAAAACAGTCTAGATGATCAGGATCTAGGTGCGAAATACCCATTGAGGAATTAGATTTTCAGGCTTAGATTTTAACTGTTAATGAAAACCAGTAACAGGGTATCATAATTATGCTGCTCCTACATTTCTGGTGAATTTATAATTAAAGGATTACATCCCTTCTTAATTAAAATTAGGAAGAGCAAAATTAAATGTCACTATACAAACCAAAGTGATGAAAAACCACTTCTCTTGATTTCATACAGGAAAATGAACACATGCTATCATTACGCTCTGCTATTTTAAAGACAGCGTCTGATGGGTTCCTTCTTTTCTCCTGGAGAAGCTCACTTGCATATCATTTGTCTGAATTAACACTATGACAGTGGGATGACAAACATGACAGTAACTGGTAGCCATAAGCAGAGTTGGAAAGTCTGTTAACCTGCCTCTGAATCAGGAAAGGCCCCGCTGCCATCCCCCCATGCATGAACTGGTGATGTTGGGCAGGCAGCAGCGGCACATGCCCTCCTGCTAACGGGGGCTGCTGCCTGCCTGCCTGGGAAGGGACCACAGAGGCAGCACATGTGCAGTGCCGTGGGAAAACCCCCCATGTGAACCAGACCCACAGGGGCACACTGGCTTCAAGGGACCAGTGCCGTGTGTGTGTGTTTTAATATGTATGCTTTATCCTGTCTCTTGTAAACACATTACTCCCTGCTTTGGATAAGACTATTACTACTATTATCCCACCTCATATGGAAATACGTAGATGCGAACTGAATTTAAGGAAAACTGCACAAGAGGAGGGAAAGCATTCCACGAGCATACAAATTCAATTCTCTGCTGCCAAAGGAGACTCAGCCATAGCTCCTCTGGTCACACTCACTGACTAGGCTGATACTGAATGGGTACTGAACATTCCCTTTAAAAGCTTTGTTACAAGAATAATCAAAGGAATTGTTACACCGATTTTTAAAGACTTCACAGGATCTTTCCAGACACAGAGATCTGGCAGTTATGTATCCTGCTGTCATCAACTAGAAAAAAAGTGTGTCATTACTGAGAGAAAACCATCACATCAACGGAACATGTGTGCTTAGTTACACCCTTACAAGCCTCAGGAGGAACCCAATACACCACAAGCAAGAGTAAGCAATGACGTAGAACTCTTACTTCAGGAGGAGCATTTTCAAGTCTGAAAGTAAGTCAAAGGGAATCTTTCTCATTAAATAGAATACATGACAAATCCAGAATATCCTCCATAGACACAGATCTAGAGAAGCATATGTGGAAAAGAAAGGTTTGCAGTAGCAAGAGAATGCTCTCCTCTACCTAGCTACCCTTTAAAGGCAACACAAAACTTTGTCCCATGTTAGAACAGTCAATTGCAGCCAACTGTCATTTTGACATAACCAGGACAGCTCTGCAGAACTAGAAGACAAGGAATGTATTCTTTCAGAGAAGGTGTAAATCTAATTATCATGAGAATGAGGAATTCCTTTTATGCCATCTCAACACTGATCTTTAAAGTAAGCATTATCATGCAGTCTTTGCAGAAGGACAAGGGTGATACCATGTCTTTTAATATGCTCATGACAGACAGTTATTGTCTAGTGAATTTCTATCAAGAAGTGTGAAAAGAGTTAAGAACTAGTGATTAGAGCACAGTATGGAAGTAAAGAATCCCAAATTCTATTTCCAGTTGTCACAGACTTGTCATGAGACCTTGAGTTTGTCATTTTACTTCTCTGGGCCTGTTTCTGTCTCTGCAAAAAGGAGATAATAATAATTACCTACTTCCAGGGGGTAAGGAAAGGCTTAATTAACTCATGTTTATGAAGTATGCAGTACTAAGCTCTGGTAGCACAGTAGTATTCTACCAATTATTAATTGAATATTGAATGTTTCCCAGTTTTCCCGAAGATAGTTTCAGAAGTTCTCATCCCACACCCCCATTTTTTCCCTGTGATGTTTCACAGCCCTATGACTGAGATTTGTTTCACCTCTGCTCATTGGGATTTTTCACTCTAAAACACATCTCCAACAGTCAGAAGCACTGTCTCAACAATTCTCCCTCCAAAATACAAAGCACTGACTTTGGCACAGCACTCAGTGTAAGGATACGTGCAGTCTTTTACACTCCCTTACCTCTATACTGCTGATCAACTCTAAATATCGAAGGTCTCGTACTCTGGTAAATGCCTATTGAAAAGAAGAATGAAAGAAATTGACTTGAAAGCCAGAAGAATCAAAATATTGTTATGCATAAATCCACTGTCATCATGCAACAGGCCAGACAGAAACATGCTGGGCTTTGCGTCTGTGCAGTCCCTAACCCGAGGGGCTCTCACAACAACTGCGGCCCTGAGACATCACAGTAAATAAGACCAAACAGCTTAGCACTGAAAATAAACAGCAAAGGCAGGGACTAGTAGGTGCACGTGTCAGTCCCCCAAGAAATACAAAAAGTCATTTATAATATTACCTATTTTCATTCTGGCTATTTTATAGCTTTTCCATTTTGATGCGAGGCACGACGCATGCAAAGAAAATCTAAAGAAACTATTACAAGGTAGAATGTATAATTGATGGCAGTCCCAAAGCATACTGCATGTGCTTAGAGCTTTTATACCATTCTGAACACCCAGTATGGAAGTGGCTCAGGGAGAAGAAGGGAAATAAGAAGAGGTAAGAGACAAGTACTGCTAGGCAGTGTAATATCTTTTGCAAATGGAGATAAACATGCAACCCAAAGTCTCAAGTGGCAAAGTCATGTGTGAGCTGCAGCAGCTTAGCACTTACTCTTGACATGCATCAAACCCCAGAAATTTAACTCTTTAGACTGCACGTTCAAGACTTCCAACCAAACTAATGCCTGAGAGAGCACAGCACATTGTGCTTACACCAGATTGGACTAGGAGCTAGGAGAGCCTTTAATGTCAAGAAGCTGCTTTTGTTCAAATTAATCCGCTCTAATTCTACGAGGGCAGTACTTTGAA
Organism: Nestor notabilis; assembly: GCF_000696875.1. Classification (NCBI taxonomy): domain Eukaryota; kingdom Metazoa; phylum Chordata; class Aves; order Psittaciformes; family Psittacidae; genus Nestor; species Nestor notabilis. The sequence goes on along the minus strand of NW_009938839.1, from coordinate 6,607 downwards.
ATCCCAAGGAGGCACTGAAAACTTCTTTTCAAGAATATCTATTTGCATAAGGCCATCCATGAAACTGAATTATTCTGATGCCTCCACTTAAGAAAAAGAAAAAAAAAGAAAAAGTGTTTAGTTTCCTTTTTAAAAAATCAGTTATTAAAAGGTGCCTGTTGTTATAGGCCACCCCCTGCATATTTTTAGAATGTTTTGTTTTTCATACCATATTCATGATACTGAATTCAGTTCACCCCTTCTTATTTAAGAAAAGGTGGTGAACAAAAATAGGGAAGTATTTCATGCTGGAGAAGACTCCATTCTCCAGTATATGCCCATTTACGGACCACTCCCCAAACCAAGGCATTCCAGAAAGAAAATGACTAAAACAATGACATTACATCATCATTGCCTTCAGATAACATTAACGTGTAGCTAGAATATGAAAGCTCCACATCTGAAAGGAGGTTATACTAAATACTAGAGGAAAATAGGGGAAACCTGCAAGTTCCCAGCACTGGAGAAGGGGGGAGTCAGCCGAGGCGTTCTGTGGTGCCACCCGGTGGTCAGCAGCACTACTGAACATCCCCCCACTTCTCTCTCCCTCAAAGTCATTAACGCATCTTCCAGCATTAGATGAAAGAAACCATTTTCTTCGCATTTAACACTCTGATTCAGAACATGGCACTTATCTAGAGACATAAATTAGATTTCAGTTTAAAACCTCGTCTCAAGATCCCAGTCATATGTAATGAACCAACATTCTTATTCTTTGGTATGTGTAATAACATACATGCTAAAGACAAGCAAGATTGTAACCGAGGAACCCCACTTTGTACTCCAGCCATAAAACATACATCATACACATACACTATATATATATATGTACACACATAACCATATATATGGTTATATATCTCTCCCCAAAAAAATAAAAAAAAATAAAATAGCTTTCTGCTAAGTAAATAACTGCTTTACCTTTTTAGCAGTTTCAAACTCCAGCCCTTCCAAGGCTTCCATGGCCAGTTCTTTCCAGTCAGTATCAGTCACTCCTAAACATGCGATCTGATAGGCTGCTTTAAACATTTTTCGTTCCAGGTATTGATACATGGGTGCGGACTGGGGATTTCCATTGAAATACACATGTTAGAAAACAATACTGAGGTGTATTAGTGAAATTCTTACATAATTGGGAAAAAAAACAATATTCTAATCACAAGCATTACAAGCTCCACAGAGAATAAAGGTATGAGGTTTGTATAATAGACAACATTCTGGGGTGATTACTACTCAATCTTTAGACAAGCTGGGTTAATTATATTCCAAACTCATCCATCTTGAAATCTTCAGTTCCTTGCATATTAGGAAGTAGTTAAGAATGTGAATTCTTCTCTGCATTGTACATGCTAAATATCATGTACAAAGAGCTGGGGTTTTTTAATGCTATGGAAGCAGAGCAAAGGAGGGGGTAGTTTGTTCTTGAAGCTAAAAGCATGAGAAGGAACACAACAGCTTGGTGTGAAGCACCTTGGAAATACTCAGACACAGCAGGAAGAGGTATCATGAGGAAGTACCCCTGCTGTGCCAACCCTGGTGACAAAGCAGTTTTACCAAGACTGTGATTGCTAAGCCCAAAAGACACTGACCTCGAGGACTGCCCTAGAAACAAACAAAAGAGACAAACTGCCACAGACAGACCGAGGCTCATGATCTTGCAGCTTGAGCCCTCTGAGTGACCAAGGAGACTGCCTGTAACTCTGAGCTGGCACCCAAGGGCAGTATATGCAGATTCATTTCTGTTATTTTTATTAATTTATCTGAAAATTGTGTAGCTTTTTGGTCCTCCCTCCCTCCAAAAGCTGCCTCAGTGATGCTTCCCAGGAATCGTGTGGCATACTATTGCCTATAGCATGCCAAAGCAGGCGGAGTGTGCCAGGCCTGGCTGATCCATGGCTCTGGGCCACACTGGACAGCTCAGTGCCTAACCAAGGACCTGCACAGTGCTGCAGCAGGGCAGGCAGGCGCCTGGAACAATGGTGTGAACAAAAGCACAAGGCACTTCTGCTCCTCCATTGCCTCCATTTCAAGTCCTGCCACACCTGATTGCACAAGGCACAACCTTTTTTCCTTTTCTTTTTTTTGTTTTGTTTCTTGGGCTGGTTTAGACTCTTCCAGTGCTTCCCATAATGCAGAAAATGGCCTTCTGTGGAAGGCAATCTCTAAATTTACAATGTCAAGACTAACCACATAGTATATATTCAAACATACAGCTTAAATGTTGCCTAAACACATCTAGGTGAAGTGATAGTAAGACACAAAATTACAACTTGAGAAAAGTTATATAGAGAGACTACTGTAAAAATACAGGCAGAGGTAACACCCATACAATATCTTCACCTTTGCTTTTAGATTATGTGCATTTGCAAGTGGGAAGGGAGAATTAGGAACATGATCAACAAGAGCAAAAAGGAAGTTAGCTTAATTAATGCCAAATAAAAATATCATTTGGATCATGCAATATAATTTAAATAACAATGAAGAAAGTGTGAACTGCAATCACTTTGGTAATGGAATATGAGTAAATCTCAGAAAAGCTTCTTCACTTCTTAAACATTGATGTTTATGAAATGTAAAGCAGCACTTAATGAGATTAAAGGATTACCTGCGGAACTTCAACAGCTGACATAGAAAAACCATGAAGACAGAAGATCTTGGAGCCGTTGTAACCCACAACAAAGCCTTGAAGTTTTTGCTGATAGACAGGGAAGTTACTAGCTTTGATATTGAGGTAACCCCCTCCAGAAAAGCAAAGCATATCCTCACACTGTGTATTCCAAGCCACACTGTTCGCATTGGGCTCCTACCAAGCAAAAGAACTGATGATTACCACATGCGCAGTCACATCTTTCCTAAGAAACAGACATCCTTCAGCCAGAAGGTTTGACCTCTTATAGCCTGGATGTGTACACACACAGTTATTATTTACATGTGTAATATTCTAAAGCCTGATTTACAGGGACTTATTTTACATTTTAATAAACAGCTGTAATTGTCTTGCGTTCGGTTTGTATTTACTAATGATCTATACTATCAAACTGTAGAACATTATATCAAATTCCACAATAATACACTGTTAGTTAGCTAGCACATTCAGTTGACCATTTTTCTGTCTGTTACAAAAAGAAAGTTCCAGACCCTGTCTTTGTAGCACTTCATGCTTTCCCTAAAAATACTTCACCAACATTAATAAGTGAGCCCTTAGAGTCTCTGACTGCAAAATTGCAGTAGAGAGAGAATTATCATTATTCATTTTATACTCGGGGCATACACAACAAAATGAGGTTTAGGCTTTAATGCTGTTCATACTTATGATAAAGCCAAAATGATCATTAACTGTAATGCTTCAGTGGGAATCAGGACAGAGTGCTAAATTAAACTGAAAAGGTCACATGCTTAAGTGCCCTTTATTCAGCTGTTGCTCACATACATCTCCTGTCTTCTAATTCCTTATCCACCACCTCTAAAAGGGTAGTTTCAATAGTGAAATAGATCACAATTAAATGCTACAACATGTGAATAATGGCTTGTGACAGTTACATAACTTCTGCACAGCAACACTTTTGGGATGTTCTGTGCTCCAAACCACTTCCTGCTCGCCCAATACCCCCTTTTATTTCAGTTTGAATTTTACCTGAAACAACAGCTCCTTGGTGTGAATGTCATACACCAGGCAGGTATCGTTCTCATCCACCACTGCCAGCTTGTTGCGGGACGCGCTCATATCCAGGCAGCGCACAGCCGTGGATTGCTTCAGCAGTACAATCGCGAACGCATTGTCAACAAAGATCTTCAGAATCTAGACATGTGTGAACCAGAGTCAGTCCTTCCACTTTTGTTTCTAAAAGTTTTGTTTCTACCAACTTCAGTGCTGTTTAAAGTGTGCAACTGCATTTCTTTTCAGAGATGAACTGCATTATATTAAGGAAATGCTTCCAGTGGAAAGTCAAGAAGACTTGCTTCCACAACGTACTCTGGGTTGCAAGCCTATACAGATAAAGGATAGGCTATACATCCTGGTTTCTTTTAATGCTCCACTAGTTAAACAATTACACTAATGCAATACCACAGGAATATACAGCACAGGTACAGAAGACAGGGGATCCCAACTTCCTCTCTGTCCCTGTTCTCTGTATAACTACCTCAGGGCTCCAGTTTGAAATTTTCAGTTGCAAACTGGCTTGTGGAAGAGACACCAGTGTCACCCCCGGAGCACCCACACATTCCCAAAGGTCAGCAGAAGTGTACATACCCTCTTCCAACCCCCCCAAAGACAAACCCGCTCTCATCTCACCAAGAACTCCATTTTTGTCAGTTGTTCCTAACAACTTACGGGCTTTAGACAAAGTTAAGTATGCTTGTATGAATTTTACAGCCAGAGAATGTGAACGATAAAAGAAATTAGGTTTTAATCACAAGATGAGACTGTCAAATGGAATTCCAGAGCATGCTGCTCCCAAGACCTTCCCTTGAGAACACAGAGCAGATTTTATTTGCAGTGAAAAGACACACACAAGATGTTATGTGTTACCTGACCATTCTTTAGACCAACTAAGAGACCTTCTCTTCCTGGTGGTCCTCCAATTACTTTAATATAACGAATGAGAGATTCCATCAGCCATTCTCGTTCTTTAATGCCTCTAAAGGAGAGACACTGCAGTCTTTTCTCCTAAAGACACAGTAACACACAAAACACTGCATGAAGGTAAAGATAAAAACCTTGAGTCTTTGCTACCTATACTATACTAGATATGATATACATATATATATATACACACACACATTATACCCATAGTAGCATTTGTGCCTACTTTTACATAGAAAAATCATAAACTCAAATAGTCAGTTTAGCAGGGTGAATTATTTAAGGTTTTCCAGTGCTATGAACAAAAAAACATCACCTTCCCCACCCCCGTTTCTTGTAGTTCACTCCCACTCCAAAGTTCCCCAGATTATGTGCTAGAGAGTTTTGCTGCAGCAGAGCTGCCTGTGTGTGCCACAGCTCCTGCTCAGAGCACGCCAGCACTGCACACTGCAATAGCACTGCACAGTGGTGCCCTGGGGAAAAGCTGACACAGACCATGCAGTACCAGCATTTGGGACAGCTTCCCTAGAGCCTGAAGGCACCCCAAGATGACTTTAGGTTGTCAGGCACATACCTGGCACAAAATAATGTGCTCTGAACACACAACCAGCAAGTTGCACTCGAACTTTTTTGCTATCTTCTCCTTCACCCGGTAATACATATCTGAAGAATCATCTGAGCATAACTCGTAAATCAAGATTTTCTCTGGCATCTGGATTGCTAATCTGTTTTTGTAGATCGCAATTTTCTTTACAAGCTCTTTGCCTTTTATTCTAACTAGAAACAAACAAACAAAAAAACAAAACAAAACCCACAAAAACAATACAGTACAGACTGAAATGAAAATAATAGATACAGAAATCAGAAAAATTACTGATACATTAAAGCTGAATCTTTCTAAAGCACCTTTAAAATTAAAAGCAGATTCCTGCTCAGAGAAGTCTGTTGTTATACATCTATGTAATCTTCTATCTGCATCACAATTTATCATTCTTAATTATTTGTCAACAGCACATTCTGGTGCCATACTTTGACACCTTGCCATAAAAAAGCCATAGATATGAAGAAACAAAACTAGCACAAATCCTTGAGGCAGCAAGTAAGGGAGGGGGGGAAAAAAAAAAAAGCTAAATATGATGTACAGTATCGTTATCTCCTTCACAGAGATTAAAACCTTATCTTAAAAGCCTCTGCCCCTCCCACTGTCCTTTCAAATCCCCGTATATCTCATTAAGCTTGTCAGCGCTGATGCTCCAGAATCCAAGTTTGCACTGTCATCCTGCAAACAGTATTCCTCAGTTTTACTGTCAAAGTGACAACAATCTGTCTGGTACATGCAGCATATATTCCAAATGGATGGGTATTCATAGAATCATAGAATGGTTTCAGTTGGAAAGGACCTTAAGATCATCTAGTTCCAACCCCCCTGCCATGGGCAGGGATACCACACACTAAACTATGTCACCCAAGGCTCTGTCCAACCTGGCCTGGAACACTGCCAGGGTTGGAGCATTCAATTAATTAAAACAAAACAGAATGAGGGAGAAGCTTTGGCCTGACTGCAAGTGTGGAATTACCTTTTTGTTCAGTGATGAGGTGCTGGACAATAACATCGGTCATGCTGTCTCTGTAAGCATAGCGATCTTTATAAAGGCCATGAACAGTGCTGAAAATCAACTGATAGAAGGATATTGTTCCATCCTGGCACCCTACTGCCTGCACACAAGAAGAAAATAATTTTAGTTAATTGGTACATGTAGGTGAGAATTGGCAAAATGTGTAGTTTTTATATGAACATTATGTTCCTTTTCCTGCATAATGTATAGATCAATACCAACTGCAGCCTACTGGTACTTAAACAGTGGTGAAAGTGCAACACAGGAGGAGGACTGACCTCCTCACAGGCCATGAAGACCACCATGCTGAGAGGGTGGGGTTTGGTTCAGTTCTATTGTGTTTGGGTTTTGGTTGTGTTTTGGCGGG
>NW_009938838.1:93558-113842 GCF_000696875.1 Nestor notabilis | reverse complement strand
GAAGCCGGGCATGGGTGGGGCTCATCCGGCGCCTCTCGCCCGCAGGCTCTCGCTGTACGATGCCGCCTGCCAGGTCGCTCAGGAGGTCGCCGAGAAAATCCAGGAGCGTAACCGGTACCAGAGGAGCGGGAGCGCAGACGTTACGGAAGGAGCGGGGAAAGCTCGCCCAAGGTACTCCTCGGCCGGCGGCTCTGGCCTTTGTGAGCGCCCGTTTGTAGCCATGTTTTGCTTTTAGCTGTTCTAAAGGGTCCGTCCCGGGCAGTGTTCAAGGCCAGGTTGGACACGGGCTCAGAGCAACGTGGTCTAGTGGAAGGTGTCCCTGCCCGTGGCAGGGGTTGGAGCTGAATGAGGTTTAAAGTCCCTTCCAACACGAACCACTCTGTGATTTTATGCAGCACTGGTTGAGAAGTAAATTGGCAGGAACTGGATGTGTTGAGGAGGCTCCGAGTCCTGAACCCGCCCCTCCCTGCCCGCAAAGGGGAGCTGCTGCTGCCTGGAAGGTGTGTTGCGGGAAGGGGATGCTCTGCTGCCTGCCTCAGTCCCGGGCTGGGCTGCGCCCGTCACTGCTGCCCACTGGGAATCTGCAGATGAAAAGTTCTGTTTGGTGGCAGGAACTAGTGTTAGTGGTATGTTCTTCAAGATTGTCATAAAGGAAGCAAGAATAAAGTTTCTAAATTAAAGGTGTCTTTTCAATGTCACAACAGGAATTTTGGATTTAACACTAATTAGTCTTTTGTGCATGCAAGGATGTTGTTTTCACAAAAGAGAGAAGGAAAAGCTGGGGGAGTGTTGGGCACATGCTGCTGGTGGGTCAGGGCTGTGACTGCCAGGACCAGAACTGTTTCAGACATCCTCAATCTAACGGACGCACATCAGCTTCTGAGTACTCCCTTCTGTGTGTGTATTGAATAGATAGTTTTTTCCCCCGCAAGGGAAAAACTTTCTGTAGTGGTTGTAAATCAGATGAAACATGAATTTTGCAGCTTTTTAAAGCTACATTTCTAACAAAGTGTAAGCCTGGAGTTAAATATGAACAAGAAGCAAAAGTTAGAGCTCATCCAGGAATATTATGTTCTCCACCTTTCCACACTTCTCATTTGAAAAATAAGAAGATTCTCAGGAGGCTACTTTATTTAGGACTAAAAGCCTCATTTTTCCCCTCCAGAAGTGTAGGACCCTGCTTGATCGCAGCCCTGGGGATCATGCCATTAACTTCTCCTGTGACTGCTTTAAGAGGAAAAGGCGTGTGAGCCCTTGAATTGGTCTTTTATAATAATTTGCATAATTTAAACCCTGCTGATGTATTTTGTAGACTCTGCCCCTCTCTGTAGCAGGGTTGTACCATGCTGCGTGATCACGGAATCTTCTTTGCCAGTCTCTTTGCTGATAGCTTTTAACATCGGATGTCCTTTTTGGAAATAGGTCCTTTGAAAATACATTGAAGAAAACTGTATAGGCTTTGTCCAATAATCTGTTTTTTAATGAATGCTGCAATCTGGCATGAAGTGAAAAGAGGTTTCAGGAGGCCCAAGTAAGTGGAATTTGAGAAAAATATTTTCTCCAGTGGTAGAATTGAGGAGTGTTTTGAGGTGGTGGTTAAACGCCCTGCATTCAAGATACCCAAGTAATTAGGTATTGTACAGATACCCTCAAGCAACAGAAGACTAATAAAAAGTTTGTTGCTTAATCTGTCTGTGTTCATAGGGCACAAAGTCCTTGATTGACATCATTGCAGCCGGTGCTGCATTCCCCAAACCCCCAACAAAACATTGTATTGGGGTTGTTTGAAACCCTTCTTGTCCCATAGCTCTCTGAGGTTGTGTTTTATGGAAACATTACATGGTTGACTTATTTCTTCATAAAATCATTTGTTCCATGCCCTCTGTTTTCCAAGCCTGGTTTGCTTTTAATCCATTAAGAGTTAAAGACGAATATTTGGCAGTGTGTGATTCTACTATAAACAGGTTTCCAACAATAAGAGTTGTTTTCATAACAGACATGCATGTTGAGAAATCCACGGCTGAGCAGTCACGTTCTGTGACTCCTGAATATTTTAACGGAGGAAAACATCTTTGTACAACATTTGCCTGGTAGGGAGAATGTAAACAAGTTTTTCTTTTCATAGTATTTTGCCATGAGCATAGCTAAAACCACCTTCTGCTGAGCAAAAAACAGAGGATAACATTTAAAATGGAAAAAAAACCCCAACCCAAAACTCTGTAGGGGAATATTTCCAGCAGCACTTCACTGGTTGTGAGTTGCTCTATTGAGCTGATCTTAAAACTCCCACTGGTTTCTTTTTTTCTTTTTTTTTTTTTTTTTTTTCCCTCTAATGGAAGCAAACTCTTTAGTTAGAACACTGCAGTTTGTGCCCAGAGGAGCAGTGGGTGGCCGTGTGTTAGACACATGTACCTTGATGTTACTTTGCTGTGCTGTGTCAGTTAAATGCAGCATTCTCCACCTGGCTGTGGTTACATGTGAAATGTAAAGACCTTCTATTACCTGCCTGCAGAGCTAGAGGACATGCAGCAGCTCCAACTGCCCTAAAAGCATGTACACCCCACCCTGGCTTTGGAAACGCTGCTGCAGTTTCAGCTGCTTTGGGTCTGGATTTTGGCTGCGTACTCCTGAGGCTGCCTCAGCGTGGTTGCATCTGCTTCCCATCGTTGTATTTGGCAGGGTTTGAGAATGAGTGTCACTGAGTCAGGGATTTCAACTTCTGCTGTTGTGAGGGGTTTTGGGCTCTCCTGCTCAGGCCCTGTGCAATATCAGTGCAGTTCAGCTGATGGATCCTTGCAGCATGGTGACAGCTTGGCGAGATGCTGGTGTCTGGCTGCTGCCTCTGCGTCTTCAAGAAGGCGAGTCAAAGGAAATATTCCTTCTGTGTAAGCAGTTCATCACACAGAGCATCTGAGGGCTGATGTCTTGTAAACAAGAAGCACATAAAACCTTAATTAGGATGACTTGCATAGTTCATTGCAGTTACAGTGTTTTTTCCTAGTATGTTCTACATAACTGTAATGAAAAGAAATAACATTTGAGGAGGAAAAACCCAGGGGATAATTTCAGCCTACTTTGGGAATGGGCGGGCAGAGAGGAGGAGGATGATTCCTGCAAGCTTCAGGCTTGCTTGCAACAGGGAAGAATGTGAATGACTTAACTATCTTTTTAGTAAGAACAGATGCATCTGGGTGTGGAGCAGGTCAGTTGTGAGGAAGGGTCCAGGGTCAGGTGCTGCTGAGAAGGGAAACAGAAGAAATCTGAATTTCTTGTGGGATCTTTAGTGTAAGATTTGGAGTTTAGTGGAGGGAATGTCTGAGCCTGTGGCAACCTTCCCTTTAATCCAGGGAGCTGGGAAAGAAACCTGGTGGCAGGAGAAGCTGCTGCCTCTGTTTGTATGAAAGATCAGAGGAAAGAACTGGAAAACTAACTGGAAAATACTAGTGTGCTGAAATGTTTTGCCCATACAAAGGAGTATGTTTATAAAGACTTGAAAGAAAGCTCTCCATATTAAACAGCATTCATACATTAGAATTGTGTTTGTGAAACTAGCACTGTTTATCTCATTATTTTCTAGGCAGTCCAAACCAGTTGGCGATGTCGATCCCCTGTGGCTCTGAGGCAGGCTTTCTTCGCTTGGAATGGAGTCCTTCACTCCAGTACAGCTGAATTTATATGTATTGTCACCTGCATGTAGTAGTATGAAATTTTATGCAAGTATAACTCCAACTGAAAAACTTTTCTTTCTTCCCCTTCAGCTCAATGTGCTTATCAGGTCATCGCTGCAGAATCTCCAAGAGAAGATTGATCAGCTGAAGGACTTACTGCTTTGGGCTGTATCAACACACCAAATGTATCTGTGTAAACATCAGCTCACTGACCTTTCTGTGTTGTGGGAGAGAGTGGAAAAAATAGGCTGTAGTTGCTTCGCCACAGAGTTAGGGGTTTTCTCTCAGTCTGTTTTTAGACTTTGTCACTAGAATTTTGTCCATGCTCCTGTTGAATATTTTCATTGCAGCTGTCGTGCAGGAAGGGTTGGGAGCCTCCTGCCACCTGGTATAGTGGCCTTGAGGCTGGCTTTGGGTATGGTTGTGTCGGAGAGCAGCTTAACAACATGGTCTGAATAACCTCAGAGCTGCCCTCGCCTTGCCTGTGTGCTGTGCTGACACTGCTGATCTGCTTTCTGAGCTCAGCTCACTCCTCTAGCAGAAAATGTGCTCCTCTGCTGTTTTCTCTTGGTGCAGTCACTGCCTGCAGGGTGCCAGTGCTGGCAGAAGGGAAGGATGAAGCTCTCTTCAGGGTGTGGGCAGGGATGTGGCAGCCCTGACTTGGACTGGCTTAAGGAGCAGTGGAACTTCATCTTCGGAATGGTGTCAAAATCAGGCCTTAGAAAGAAATCACAGGTTTTCTTCTAGCAGTGTTACCCTGGGGCATGGCTTGGTTTTGCTGCTCCTTCCATATGCTGGAAGGATAAGGAGTGAAAGACGTACATCTCTCCCCTGGAGATATTCAGCAGCCATCTGGTTTAATGAATGAATATTTAATTTCAAGCTTGCTACAGCAGAAATCCCTTCTGAGCACAGGCCCCTGAGTGCTGTGCTCATGGCTAGGGGTAAAACTTTCCTGTCCAGTGAATGCTCTCAAGCAGACAAATCCTGTGGCAGAAAACAGATGCAAATCAGTTCAGCTGTTGCATAATCTACTCAACAGTACTTGGAAGAGAGTTTGTAGTCCTTCAGAATGTCACTAAGATTAATTAAAATAAGCAAACACAGGTGCCCTGTGGAAGCTGCAGCACTTCAGGGCATCTTGTCTTTCAGAGGTACAGAATGGATTGTTTTTCTGCTGTGTCAGTGGCTTTTGGGGTGTTCTGCTGATGAATTGCAAATGGAAACTTGCAACAAGTAAATTTTTTGTTCACTGAGCACTTGGCTGGGAGCTGCTCACCTGGTCTGTGTATTGAGCCTCCAGTGAAATAAGATGTGAATACGTTCCTGACTTTAAAAGCTTCTGGTTGGCCCTGCCCTCTTGGTATGATAATAGTGTAAATGGGAGCAATTTTAAGACTGTCCTCCCCTGAACTTAAGCCGTGCAGCACTGTTACACATTGTCAGTGTTATAGACGAAGATCAACTGGGTTATAATAAGTGAAAGAAAAATTATGTTGGATTTTGGAGGAGGAAATGCAGTTCGTAATCCTCATGCTAATTGAGCAATAAATAGCCTTCCAGTTCTCTCCTTAATTTGAGATGGTGGCCTGAAGATCACTCTGTGGTCCTGTATGAAACTTTTTCTTTGAGATATGTAAGCCAGAAACACATTTAGAATAACTGCAGATTTTGTTCAGAAAAATATGACCTATCCTTCCCTTAGATGTTACAGCCTTTTCTTGGGTTAAAACAGTTACTGTAGTTAATTCTGATGGTCAGGAGGACTGATTTATTTTAAGAATGTATAACAGTATTTTATGTAATAAAATTTTTAACTGTTTTTAAGTTTGGTCCTTAACTAAGTATCCTCAGCACACAGCTGGAGGGAGACAGGAGACAGAATTTGGTGGATGATCTTCTCACACGACAGAAACAACTTCAGGCATCTTACAAGAATGAAGGCACAGAACCAGATGTGATAAGGTACGGCACTGTTGCCTCAAGTGAGCAATGTGATTGTGCTTTGAGTGTGTCCGAAGGGAGTGTTAAATGCAGACATTGAACTCCTGTATCTCTATATGTAGCAAACTGCAGTTTCATTTGCTTAGGAATCACATGCTTTTTTAGTGATGGTATCATGTCAAAGAATCACAGTGATTTGGGTTGGAAGAGACCTTAAAGCTCATCCAGCTCCAACCCCTTGCCACGGGCAGGGACACCTTCCACTAGAGCAGGTTGCTCCAAGCCCCTGTGTCCAACCTGGCCTTGAACACTGCCAGGGATGGGGCAGCCACAGCTTCTCTGGGCACCCTGTGCCAGCGCCTCAGCACCCTCACAGGGAAGAGCTTCTGCCTCAGAGCTCATCTCAGTCTCCCCTCTGGCAGGTTCAAGCCATTCCTCCTTGTCCTGTCCCTCCAGGCCCTTGTCCAAAGCCCCTCTCCAGGTTTCCTGGAGCCTCTTTAGGCCCTGGAGCTGCTCTAAGGTCTCCCCTTCAGGAGCCTTCTCTTCTCCAGCTGACCCAGCCCATCTCTCTCAGCCTGGCTCCAGAGCAGAGCTGCTCCAGTGCTCACAGCAGCTCTGTGGCCTCCTCTGAACTTGCACAAGCAAGTGCAGAAGAGGAGTGGTGCTGAGTGTCTGAGTTTTCAGAGCTTGCTGTATTTCCACGGTCAATGAAATGACTCTTGAGTGTAAATTGTAACTGGTAAATCTTTAGTTTAAAGCCTCATATTTAAAAAGAAGTCAATATATGTTCTCAGGAGCTTTGTATGAATCGCATATATGAGGCTCAGACACCTATTTTATTGAAGCGGGGGAAGCTTTGACGCAGCAGGCAGAGATTTTAGTCTGTCTGTGGGTCGTGCAAGGGGCTGTGCTCTGCCCTGTGGGCCCTCCATGGTGCTGTGTGTGTGGTCTGGGTCACGCAATGCGGCTGAGCAGAGCTTCCTCACCTCTGCTGCCCTGTGCAGCAGCGAGCTCTGCCTCCAAAGAGAGCAACTGTGCTTCAGCAACAGGGGCATGTGACAGAAAGACATTGTTTTGCAAATTTTTAGCTTGTGCTTCTAAGTGAGAGGCATTTCCTAATGCACTCCATTCACTGGACCTGTTCTGGACCAGATCCACAGTGTTGAATTTGATGCTTACGCATAGAAGGTTATTTGTGGGAGCGTGAGTGTTAGAGCCCTCCTGAGAAAGTTTCTCACCTTTCTGGAGTATGTCAGCTCTCATAGTTCTCTTTAGAACAAAACAAAACTTCATGTGTTTTGAGCTCTGAAGTTCTGAAGAGATAAATCTTTTCCCTGATGATCTTTGAGAACCAGTCTCTTCTCAGCACTGTGCTCTTGAATAAGGCAGAGACAGTTTTGAGGCTATTGTACAGTGAAAAACTGGGTACCAATGTGAGAATTGCGTCCTACTAAGAGTGTTGAAATTAAGACTTTTTTACTAGCTTGTTTACTTTGTGTTTCTTGGAGCACATATAAGAGGTACTCAAAGTTTAACTGATAGTTTTCTGTATTCATATGTGTATTCACGTGTCATGAGGGCCTATTCAGTAACATGGTGTAGAGGTTTTGTTCTGCTTGCTTTACTCCTCCATTGTGGTGCAGCTGAAGCACATGTTTCCCTTTGTGGTGTGTTACCTTTGTGTAACCAGACGTCAGTGCAATGCCTGCTGTGGACAATGAAACTGTGGACTTTCTGTGAACCCAGTAACAGCTCTAGGTTGGCATTCTGCAAATCGGTTGGGTTTGGCTGTGCTGGCAGCCCAGAACCCCTCCGTGTGCTGGGCTGCACCTCCAGAGCATGAGCAGCAGGTCAGGGAGGGGATTCTGCCCCTCTGCTGCGCTCCTGCAGTCCTGATCCAGCTCTGGGGCAACAGCACAAGAGGGACGTGGAGCTGCTGGAGTGAGTCCAGAGGAGGCCCCGGAGCTGCTGCGAGTGCTGGAGCAGCTCTGCTCTGGAGCCAGGCTGAGAGAGATGGGCTGGGTCAGCTGGAGAAGAGAAGGCTCCTGAAGGGGAGACCTTAGAGCAGCTCCAGTGCCTAAAGGGGCCTCAGGAAACCTGGAGAGGGACTTTGGACAAGGGCCTGGAGGGACAGGACAAGGGGAATGGCTTTAACCTGCCAGAGGGGAGATTGAGATGAGCTCTGAGGCAGAAGCTCTTCCCTGTGAGGGTGCTGAGGCGCTGGCACAGGGTGCCCCGAGAAGCTGGGGAGAGTGTTCAAGGCCAGGATGGATGGGTCTTGGAGCAACCTGCCCTAGTGGAAGGTGTCCCTGCCTGTGGCAGGGGTTGGAGCTGGATGAGCTTTAAGGTCCTTTCCAACCCAAACCATTCCATGGTTTTTCAGAGCACAGTGCATATCCAGGTGATGCGTTGGTTCTAGCTCTTACACCTATCACAGAGTCAACCAAAACATGTGAAATAGCATTAGGAAAAATGTCTGCAGGACTCATGATGTGAGAAAGTTCTTGTGAGACTCCTGTTCTGAGCAGTCCATAAACGAATGTGACCTTCTGAAATGTGGCCTTCCTGACTGAGGCCATGCAGCACTGGCATGTTGCTGCTGTGGAAGAGACAGAGAACGAGGAGTCGACCTAGAGCTGCTTGGGTGTCAAGGTGTTGAGGCAGATGTGAGGAAAATATCCAAACCTTGTGATAATTTCGAGCTCCATTAGAAATGGTCAGGAAAACTAGTATTTTCCAGCACCGGGTAACATCAGAAACAGTATTTATTTGCTAGTGTTGCAAGGCTTGAAGTTTTATATTCTCTTTTAACTTCTTTAATTAAAAATGGATAAAACTATGCCAAATATGCTCTGTCTGGTGAAATCACACGCCTTCCATATTCTCCCATGTAGGTCTTGGTTTTAGTGGTACAGGCAGAGACATAGCCAGGGCCTGAATCCTGTGCCAGTGAGTCAAACCTGCCTGGCCTAAGCCTGCCCCACATGTGGGTGCACAGGGATGGAGCTCGTCTCCCTGCCTGCCCCATTGCTTGCAGAGTTGGAGGGTTAAGCTGCTGTTTACAGCACTGGCGTTCTCTAAAATTGTTGCAGACCTCTGTAACAGCCTGCTTTGGGTTTCAGTCAGTGGCAAAGGCCACTCTTTCGTGTGTCTGAAGTCTGAAAGCCAGCTTTTCCCACTGCATTAGAAAAATCAGTGCATGTTGTTTGATTAAGTTCTAGCAGTGACACTTCTCTCTGGTTTTGTATTGGTTTTCTATATCTAATCCAGCTCTGATGTGACAGCACGCATTTTCAGAAGTCTTTTTCCTTCCAGCAGTCATTGCTTTCATTAACCTTCTTGCACCACTGATCACATACTTATTGTCCCTATGGCCTATAGCTGTGAGGGTTTCGCTAGAATTAATCTTCGTTTATATTTGGTCACCATTCAGTGAGTTTTACATTCTTTGAAAACTGCTGTAAAGCTATTTCTGATTGTGAAGTACAGTGGCCTTAATGCTCTTAGTATTTATCCTAACTGACAACTTGGGCTAGAACACAGGGCAGGACACTGCATTACTTTGCTATAGCTTTAGTTCACCTTCCGGCATTGTCGGCCTTAATTAAGATGCAACTGGAATTTTCCAGGGGGAAGGTTGTGCTGTTTCCGTGGCTTCGCCTGAGTAGGGTCAGTTAAATTTTCTTTAATTAGTTTTCAGTAGACAACTTCTGTATCTTCTCCCCTCTTCTCTCCTTGGAAAGAGATCTGTGCAGGTTATTGGAACAGATGGGGGAAGAATGATGCAGAAATCCCCATGATTTCACACCATGCTTTAAGGTCCCTTCCAACCCAAACCGTTCTGTGATTCTAGAAACAATTCTTCTTTCTTACAATTCTCTTAATTCCTGAGGAGTGCAAATGGGCTGTAGAGGTAAGAATGTTTTGATGAAGACTATATAAGCTGTTTTATAACGTATTTAGTATTGTGCTGTGTCTAATCTTGTACAGAAAATAAGGGATGGTGTAAAGTAGACGGTATTATTTTGTAGCAAGATTCATCTCTGATGGAAATGATTATTGCAATGTATATTTTGAGGGTTTGCCCAGGAAAGCGAGACTGTTGTGAAATAAGACCTGTGTTGTTATAAAGGTGACCTTCGCTGGGGGCACTTTTCCAGCTGTAGGGGTAACTCCTCTGTGTAGCTTCTTACCACAAGACACCCAGCATTTTGAGCAGATGTGTTAGGCCAGGACATGTGTGCCTGTATAATGGTGCAGACATGCTTCCAGCTCGTGGCTTGCCTTGTGCTGCTCCTCTGCGGATGCCTGCTGTCCTCTACAAGCATGAGGTGGTTGGAAGCTGCTTGTTCTGCAGTGCAAAGCTGCTGTGCATGTGTTATGGGCAAAAATAGTGGTCCTGGAGGTGCTGTGAAGGCATAGAGTTATAGAATCAACTAGGTTGGAAAAGACCTTTAAGATTATCAACTCCAACCATTCCCCAGCAGTGCCAAAGCCACCACTAACCCATGGCACTGAGGCCTCGGCTACCCAGGGTGTGAGCACTTGCAGGGACGGTGACTCCAGCACTGCCCTGGGCAGCCTGTTCCAATGCCTGAGCACCCTCTGGGGAAGGAATTGTTCCTTAGCTCCATCTAAACCTGCCCTGGTGCAGCTTAAGCCCGTTTCCTCTTGTCCCATCCCTTGTTCCTTGGGAGCAGAGACCACCCCCCTCCTGGCTCCATCCTCCTGTCAGACAGTTGTAGAGAGCGATAAGGTCCCCCCTGAGCCTTCTCTTCTCCAGACTAACCCCCCGAGGTCCCTCAGCCCTTCCTCATCACACTTGTGCTCCAGGCCCTGCACCAGCTCCGGTGCCCTTCTCTGGCCCTGCTCCAGCACCTCAGTGTCTCTCTTGCAGTGAGGGGTCCAGAAATGAACACAGGATTTGAGGTGCAGCTTCACCAGTGCCCCGTACAGGAGGATTGTCACTTCAGTGGTCTGCTGACCACTCTGAGATCACTGTGTCCTGCACATCACTGCCTGGCATCCTGCGGGGAGCTGCATTATGCAGCTTCCAGTCTTTGAAGCCAGTGGGACCAGTAGTAAATGGTGTCAAGAGCAACATGGCATTTCCTTGAACATGAGAACACCAGTTCTTGTTTGGGGGGAGCCAAGGAAATCCTCTGCCAGTTGCAGGGAATGCTGCCCCTTCTGCAGTCTTCTAGCGGGAGCCTCCACCTGGGAAGATACCTGGAGGGCATTTGGAATTGCTTGCACTCATGTGGCTTCTCCTAGGTTTTTTTGGAGGGGGAGAGACCTCTTGTTTTGTACATTAAAGTTCTACTTGTTTTATTTAGTAGCTTGGAGCTTCCTAAAATACCCTGCTTGCCAGTGTGAGCAATTGAATCGTAAGTGAGAGAATCCCCCCGCTTCTTTGCCATTGCCTTGGAGATTGACCTCTGAAGCCAAGCTGGGGTGCCCTGGGCACTTCAAAGAGCCCCCCTGTATAACTGTATCGTTAAGGGAATGTTCAAGTGATCATCCAACCAATTGTCATATGACCCAGGTTTTGTTCAAAATTCAGTCTTGCTGATCAGTCTTCTAAAGCCGTAAGCCTTGATGTGTGGCCTTGGTCTAAAGTAAGTGCTGGTTGACTAATCTAAGTTACTTGGGAAGTTTTATAAGAATTATCAGTGAAACAATGCCTTTGGGAAGATATGCCCTCCCTTGTTCAGCAGTGACATAGCTCCCTGATTTTAAACCCCATCATCTTTTATACTTGGGTGCATTGCTAAGCCTCGTAATTAGTTAAATCTGCTCCTACAATCAAAAGCTATCTGCACACTCCACTGCTCCGTGGCGCTTTTAAAGATTTACGTGATTAACTTGGCGGAGGCAGTGGGTGGCTAATTGGATAAGCTTTAATCTTCACACCACCAAAGCGAGACGCGGTAAGATCAGAGGAAGTAGGAAGTTCTGCTGTGTTGTGTGGGAAGGTAGTTACCAAACATGTCAAAAAGATTATTGTAATGAGCAGACTAGTTGTCATGACCCAGCCTACAGGAATAGGGCAGGTTACTTGGGGGGAGGGAGAGAGCGAGTGGTGCAAATTATTTCCATTTTGCTTGCCTTGGCTTTTTTTCTTTAACAGGCAGAAATGCTTGTGCTCTCTTCAGCAAGCAAAGAGCTTTATGTATCATTTGCTTTGTCTCTGAACCTGGTAGAAGTTGTCATGAGACTAGAAAATATGTGGTTAGTCCCCCAAAACAATGGTGTTTAGGTGAGGTATAAAACTTTTTTTGGGGGGGGAGGGTGTGTGCGCGTCTCTGTCTAATCAAGCCTGACTCCCTACCTTGATAAAAATTTAAGTTTTAATGGAGGTGCAGAGGACTGGAATATGGAAGATTCCCAGCTCCTCTTCTGGATGTTGCCTGTGGTGGTCAACTGGTCGCTGACACAGCCTGGGTTCTGCTCCACGGGGTGTTCCAGCCCCATCAGGATACTTAAGTGAGATGTTGTGATTTACAATAAGCGCTTTTTAGTCCTGTAGCAAAAAAACACCCCGCTCTGTCAGCGCTTGTCAGGCCACACCTGCAATGCTGTTTTCCTGCTCTCCAAAAAAAGATGTTGACAGGCTGGGGAGGATCCAGAGAAGGGCCACAGGCATTATCTGAAGACTGGGAAGCTGTATGAGGAAAGGCTGAGAGAGCTGGGCTTGTTCAGCCTTGGAAAAAGAAGGCTCAGGGAAGACGTCACCTTGTTCAGTATTTAAAGGGTGGCCTCTGTTGAGAGAACAAAGTAATCATTTTCAACTAATCAAGTGTGATCAAGTGATCCACCTGAAGTCTAATTTATCCTCCCACCACTGCCTTGTTTAGGACAAATATTACTACAGTTACCGCTTATCTCTTATTTTCAAACATTTCTCCTTGCCTAGAGGACCACTCTTACAGTTTTAAGCAAGCCACATGTCACAGAGTAGTATTTAACCTGTTCCAGTGCTAGAAAAGGGATGACATCAGCTCTGGAGAATCCGAGGAGTTTAGTGTGAGGCATCCTTGCCCATGGCAGGGGGTTGAAATTAGATGATCTTAAGGTCCTTTCCAACCCAACTGGCAGTGTTGATATGTCAGTACCACAGCTGCTGGTCAACTTACAGATTAAGCTTTTCATGCTGCAACATTTGTTCCAAAAGGTGTTTTACAGAATGCAGTTACATGTAAAACTAAGTTTTAAACATACGTAGCATTCTGTGATCAGAGGACTCGGAATCCCCATGAGGAAAGGCTGAGGGAACTGGGTTTGTTCAGCCTTGAGAAAAGAAGGCTCGGGAGACCTTACCACCGTGTTCAGTATTTAAAGGGTGGCTACAAAGAAGATGGAGACTCCCTTTTTCCAGGGAGTGATGTGGAAAAGGGGTGATGGGCACAAGTTTGTCCTGGGGACATTCTGACTGAACACAAGAGGGAAAGTTTTCACAAAGGGAACGATCAGCCATTGGAATAATCTCCATGGGGAAGTGGTGGACTCCCCAGCATTGGACTCTTCTAAGACTCAGCTGGACAGGGTGCTGGGACATCTAGCCTAGCTCCTGTTTTGCCAGGAAAGGTTGGGCCAGATGATTCTTGAGGTCCTTCCACCTGGGATTCTGGGATTCCTTTTTTTTTTTTTTTGATTCTGATAAATCCATTACCTCGAGGTGAAGTTGAGTTTTACATGAGAAGAGGTTGAACGTTCTTGAGTGGAACTGTCTGGGGTTGCAGTGTGAAGTGGGTGGTGTGCTGAACACAGATGAGGATCTATATGCCTATAATTTATGGATGGCGCAAAACTCCCGTGGTGATGAATTATTTTTCAGCCGTGTTGATCCTTCTCACGGCCAGCAGATGTCTCTAGTTCACCATAATTCCTCAAGGAACTCCTAGACCCAAGTTCTGGATTTTGCTGTAAGCCTTCAGTCATCCCCCTGGATATCTGCAGGGTGCATCAACTCCTCCACTGACACTTGTGTGGAGTTAACTTCTTTTGATACAGGATTTGGACCACAGAATGATTTTAAGCATATGTTTGTGTGCCGTGCAGTGTTTCAGTCTGTCTCCTGGAGAGGGGACCTGGACGCAATGTAAAGAAAACAAAACAAAATAAACCCCTTCCCCTCAAATCCCCAACAAACCACGATCCCCCTCCAAAAAAAGCAGACAAAAAACCCACCACCAAACCAGCAACCAAACCAAAATTACAAAAAAAAAAAAAAAAGAAAAAGATCTTAGTGTAATTAAAACATCTAGAGAATTTGAGAGATCCTAAAAATGCTCCTTGCCTGGTTTGTGGAAGTGCTTTGGGAAATAACGGGGCAAAGGTAAAATAAGACTAAAATACAGGGCTTAAGAAAAGCCAAGCAGAAAGACAAACCTCTTCCTTCTGTCCTGCTCTTGAGGAACTGATTGTACAGTGACTCCTACCCCACATCTGGGTTGCAGTTTCGGGTTCAAGTGCCTCACAATCTGTCATCTGATGTTTTTCTTGTAGGAGAATCCAATGAAAAGCTGAAAGGCGGAAACCAGAAATCTGGTATCGAGAAAAATATTTAAGTGTCATTTCATTTTACTACTTGAATTTATGTGCCCTGGACATGAAAAACTTGTTTTCTGCTGTAACCAGGGAAGTGTCTGTAACACGAACAACACAAGTCATAATTCTTTTAAAATAAACCCCATAACTTGATTACTCTCTCATTTAAGAGTGGGTGCCTGACTTCTTGCTCGTCTAGCTGCCAGGCTAGAAGTGCAGGAGAGGAGTTGTGTGATGTCCATGTGCAGATTTGGAGTTGCAGAAATGTTCCTTTCTTAGGTTTGGTCAGGATTCCTACTGAAATGTAGGAATGAGTAGTTTTACCTGATTTGCATCTGTATTAGCATGTTGATCCTTTTGCTGTTGGAAGCTTTCAGGCTATACTTCAGTGTTTTGATAAGTTGTGGTTTCGTATAATCATAGAATAGTTTAGGTTGGAAGGGACATTAAAGCTCATCCAGTTCGAATCCCTTGCCATGGGCAGGGACACCTTTCACTAGAGCAGGTTGCTCCAAGCCCCTGTGTCCAAGCTGGCCTTGAACACTGCCAGGGATGGGGCAGCCACAGCTGCTCTGGGCACCCTGTGCCAGCACCTCAGCACCCTCACAGGGAAGAGCTTCTGCCTCAGAGCTCATCTCAATCTCCCCTCTGTCAGGTTAAAGCCATTCCCCTTGGCCTGTCCCTACAGGCTGTTGTCCAAAGTCTCTCTCCAGGTTTCTTGTAGCCCCTTTAGGCACCAGGAGCTGCCCTAAGGTCTCCCCAGAGCCTTCTCTTCTCCAGGCTGTCCCCATAGCAGAGGTGTTCCTATGAAGAGATGTTTTTTCTTATGGTTTTGCCTACGTTTTTATCACAGCAGATAACCTCAATAATATGTGTATTCTCAGGAACCCTATTGCTCTGTAGCTGTTTTGGATGCTGTCTGTTCTATGTGCAAACAATGTTTAATATGAGTATATTGAACAATGTATAGTGTACATTTCACCACGTAGCGTAATTTTTCACTGCAAAATTAATTCTTTCTGCTTTACCTCTTCTAAGGTAGCCTTATGGAGCCTGCAGGATGCATTGGTATTGGAGAGTGTCAGATTCTTTTGGGCTAATTTCTTCTATGATTCCAGAGAATCACATGGAGTGCAACGAATACCTCCGGTTCCGCCTCTGTCAGCAAGTCTGGCCAGCACAGATTATATGATGAGTTTGTGTTGAAAATTATTTACTGAAGTTATTTTCAGATCGAGCCTAATGACAGGAGGGGTCAGACGAGGTGTCACTAACCCGTGGCTCTTGGAAGAATCTGAAGAAACCAGAGGGCTTGGCTGTGACAATCTCAGGCAGCAGCAGCGAAGGATCATAGAAGGTACAAGAATCTTTCTGGTTTTTACAAGCATCAGTACATCTGAGAGGAGCCCTTATTAGAAAGTCAATACAATAACTTGTGCTGAAATTTTATTATCTGCAGATGTCAAACATCATAGAATCATAGAATAGTTAGGGTTGGAAAGGACCATAAGATCATCTAGTTCCAACCCCCCTGCCGTGAGCAGGGACACCACACACTAAACTATGTCGTCCAAGGCTCTGTCCAACCTGGCCTTGCCAGGTGGTTGTTTTCTGTATTTTCAGGAGCAGAACTGTGCTTGAAATATTAGGCAGAAGCTCTTCCCTGTGAGGGTGCTGAGGTGCTGGCACAGGGTGCCCAGAGCAGCTGTGGCTGCCCCATCCCTGGCAGTGTTCAAGGCCAGGTTGGACACAGGGGCTTGGAGCAACCTGCTCTAGTGGAAGGTGTCCCTGCCCGTGGCAAGGGGTTGGAGCTGGATGAGCTTTAAGGTCCGCTTTCCAATCCAAACCAGTCCATGATTTTATGAATATTCTTAACTGAAAGCATCTTTGTAAATGAAATTTTGAAAGACCTTACAGACCATCCCTGGTTTTGACCATGTTCATGGTTTTGGTTTTCAGTGGGGGTCTCATTAATTGCCCTGAGTGTAGTGGTGTTAGTGATGGGCTTAAGGCTGGGAGATGTAATGTGTGTTGTTGAATTAGAGCAAGGTAGGAATTAACTAATCTAAAAAGGATTGTTTAGATTTTGGCCCTTAGCATCTGTAAGGAATCTGTAACTTTGGAAGTGTTGGAAAACCTCGGCTCAAGGACATGAGGTGGTAAATAAGGTCATTTCTATGCAGTTAAATTCTTGGAAGTGATCAAATGAAATCAGTCTCCAGATAAAGCCTGCTTCAGTCTGCACATGAAACCGCATTTATAGCTATGGTTCAGGAGAACAGCATGGTCCAGGAGAAACATCAGGCTCCAGTTTTTGACTACCCCATTGGTATCCCACTGTAGGGAAGGGTGTTCTGGCCACCCTGCACAATTTTTGGCTCCTGGCCTGCAGTCCTGCTCTGTGCAGCATTGCTGCTCTGTAGTTTGTCAGAGCGTGGTAGTCCAGCTTCCAGCAGCTCTTCCTCTTCTGCTTCTTGACAGCTTAGTGCAAAACCTGCAGCTGCCCTTGTCCTAATGGCTGTGTAGAACCTGCCCTCTGGGGTAGCAGAGGTGCTGAGGTTCTTAATAAAGGAGTGTCTGCAGAGCTGGTGGGACCACATGGAACTTCAGCTGCCTCTGTGCCCCCTGTCTCAGGCTTTCTTCCATGCACTCTGTATCGTCTTGCAGCCTTAAAAATCTGTTTGAATTCTTTGATGTTTGCATCACCTGTTTGTCTTTTATTCATGTTAAAAGTTTCCTGGAAAATTGAAAAAGGCTAATCAGGGATCTCTATGCATGTGCCAGAAAATCTCCTGCATTTAGGATTGAGTAACAGCTGAATGTTGAATTCTTGGATTTTTTTGAAGGAGGGACCCTCAGGTAAATGTCCCAGCCAGAGCAGACAAATTAATTACCCATCATTCACATTGAGTGCTGTTGCTATAAGGATTCATTTTCATGTTGTGTTGATACATTTTTCTTAATCCATTTTAACTCTTTAAGCACAGACTAGATCTTTTCCTTCATTTGTACAGTACATAGCCTGGCAAATAAGCAATGTTTTTCATGTCATTTTCTGTCTTTTTCTGATGCAGAGCAAGATGCTGGACTCGATGCTCTTTCTTCAATCATATCTCGGCAAAAGCAAATGGGGCAGGAAATTGGGAATGAGCTGGATGAGCAGAATGGTAAGAACAAGATTCAGAGACTCATTTTCATGTTAAGGTTGTGAATTTTTTTTTTTTCACTCCTCGTACAACTGCACTGCTTTTTGCCCACAAAGTAACAGGACAGTATAAACAGCCACTGTAGATTCTACCTGTTCATGGCCTGGTGGCTTTATTGTGTTTCACCGCATACCCTGTTGTGCATGTGCAACAGCTAACACGTGGAATATTTTTATCAAGCCTGCCTTTGAAAGAAAAGATTGGTGATTATTTATACAAAATACAAAACCTTTGTCCTCGATTTTCTGCAATTTTCAGTTTTGAGAGAGTTTTAATGCTTTTTTGTGTGTTGCTGGGTTTCACTTGAGCATTCTTACTCCATGTCTTTCCTTATTGACTAAATGGAAAAGTCTTGAGCCAGTGATTGAAGAAGTGTTGTATTGTTTGCTGCAAAGGATTTGGATTTGGAAGGTTTCATGGCATTGAATGTAGGACCAAATTAAATGCAATATTGAACTGGAAGAGTACCTGTTTTCTTTAAAACGAGCCAGTATCCAAATGGTGGAGTTGCTCTCCTGTTCAGTTTGCTTTGTTACCCGCTTAATTGTTCACATGACATAAACTGGCCCTAGGAGAGCAGATCCTCCTGTCTTCTGACTTTTCATTCCTTACAATATGGTAATAGTTCAATTAGAGCCTTGGAGATCTGCCAGCTTTCTCCCTTGCACAAAGGCTTGAGCCATATGGTTTATCCTTGGGTTGTGTTGTAGTTAACCACTGAGAAGGTAAATGTCCTTTTACTTGCTAATAAATGATACACTTAAATTGGCTTCTTCCTGGACCTGTATTTTTCCCCCTTGTATTTCTCTGCATGCTAAGAATGAGGCGGTTCCCATGTTAGCAACCGTGTAATGTGATGTACTACTTGGAGCTCCATTGCAACTAAGAGTAAAGTAAGAAGACAGCTTTCTCATGTTTGCCTTGCATACATGGCTAAGTCCAGGAGGGATATGAAATGTCTAGAATATGTCTTTGTTTATTAATCTTAAGCTGGTTAAGAAATGGTTTGCGCAGCTGAGAGAAACTTCTTAGTGGTCTTGTCATATTTTGATCCTCTGCCTCGTGTGAGGAAAGACATTTTCAATTAGAAATCTTCATTTCAAAAGTCTTCTAATAATTGTTGATTAAAAAGTTATAGTAATTGCTTTTTTTTTTTTTTTCTCTCTAATTGGAAAGCAGGTGGGGAGCATGAGCATGTTCACTGATTTTCTGTGAAACTTGGTTTCTCATCAGGAAAATACATGATCTGTGTCCCATTTCCCTTTGTTGAGGGTAGGGGAAGGTTTTCCAAATCCCTGCAGTTTTGGGACCCTGAAGGTATGTGTGTTGTACCATTGCCTTTCTGCCTGACTGTGCCAGCCTTTTCTAGCACCAAAGCCTTGAGATGGCTATGAAGTTGGGAATGCTTTAACTCTCCTTTTTACAAGTAATGCAAAGAATGCCAGTTTGGTTTTGCTCACAGACGGTTACAAAATTAGAGCAAAATTGTTCATGTTTTCAGGTGAGCTCCTAAAAAGGAGCTCAGGCAACTCTTTTCTCAAAAGGTGCAAACGTTCCTGAGTGCTGTGTATGGAGTGATGAGGATTTAGCCTTCTACATATGGGACCAGATTGCTCATCACCACTGAGCAAGTGGAACTCCCATGTTTTCTCTGGCTTTAGGCAATCCCTTTCCTTCTTTTTGTGTGTGTGGATACAAGGGGATATGGTCGGGCATTCTGTTGCTGGATGAGCTGGCATGCTGGAAAAGCTGAAATGCCAGCAGTATTTTCCAGGGGCTACTTTTCCTTTGCACATCTTATTTTACGTCCTGTGTTTAATGATCTACAGCACTTTCTCAGGCACTCTGCCAATCTCGTGTCACTGTTACAGGGCCAGGTTGATAACTGCCCTGTAATTTCCCCTTCCTTGGAATCTCTTTCCTTCCTAGTGCTGAGTGATAAAATGGCATCATCTGTGCTGGGGGGCAGGAGGCGAAGTTCATCTTCATTAGCTGCTCCATCAATATTTCTTTTTATTTGAGTCAAGTTTTCCATCAAATTCCCCATTTCACCCAGATGCTTGACTTCCACTTCCCTCACCTGCTTTGGACGTTCCCACCTTCTGCAACTAATTAGGTGCCTTCAGCCTGTGCTGGTGTTCAGATAAAGTATGGCTTAATTCAGAAGTAGCTGATAATGTCTGATAGTTGATGAAACAGACTTCAGGGAGCTGGGTAACCATACTTATTTTCCAGACAGGCTGTTACTCAGGCCTGTTTTTTCCTTCCCTACCAGCTCATACTCCCTGCTTACTTGAGGTATTTGCTCCCTGAGGTGGCCCGAGGCATTTTCCCTTGAGTGCCAGTTGGTGTAGCTGTGCATTCACAGATGCACAAGTAAGGGAGGCATCTTGATTAATTATGCAAAGTTTACTTCTCGGGCAGAGTTGGTACATGTAAATTCTTTTGTGTTTGTTAAATGACTGAAAAATGATTAAACTCCGCTTTTAGAAGGGTGGTTACTTGGTGGTATCTATTTTTACTTCACTGGTGGGCTCACAGGCAGTGGCGAGGAGCAGTGCTGGAGGTTTGTAGGAGGGCATCCTGCCAGCAGGGCCGGCCGCAGCGGTCGCTGTGCTCTCCAGAGAGGTTGGTCCTTCTCCTGGGGCAGGCTGAGTGACGCCAGCCTCTCTGAGCTCCCTGCAGTGCTTTGTGAGGGCCATGGAGCTGCTGCGAGTGCTGGAGCAGCTCTGCTCTGGAGCCAGGCTGAGAGAGCTGGGCTGGGTCAGCTGGAGAAGAGAAGGCTCCTGAAGGGGAGACCTTAGAGCAGCTCCAGGGCCTAAAGAGGCTCCAGGAAACCTGGAGAGGGGCTTTGGACAAGGGCCTGGAGGGACAGGACAAGGAGGAATGGCTTGAACGTGCCAGGAGGGAGACTGA
>NW_009938838.1:84942-93522 GCF_000696875.1 Nestor notabilis | reverse complement strand
CAGGGGGCCCAGAGAAGCTGTGGCTGCCCCATCCCTGGCAGTGTTCAAGGCCAGGTTGGACACAGGGGCTTGGAGCAACCTGCTCTAGTGGAAGGTGTCCCTGTCCGTGGCAGGGGGTTGGAGCTGGATGAGCTTCAAGGTCCCTTGCAACCCAAACCAGTCTGGGATTCTATGATTCTGTGATACTGGCTGATCTTGCCGAGCTCCCTCTACAGTCAGCAGACACCAGCAAGGACTTGCCAGGTGTGATCCCTTCAGCTTGGCCTGGAAAAGTCTGTTTTTCCCCAGTGATCCTAAGGCAAGACTGGGTGCAGTGGAGGTGGCTGCTTTGCAGGCATCTGCCCTGAGCAGATGAGTCCCATCCTTTGATATTGTTGCAGTGTGTCTGAGGTTTAATTGAAGTCTCATGTCACTCTCTACTCAGATTTTTAGTGTAGCTCCATCCTTGAGATTTTATGGCTCTGCTCGAAGCTGATGGTCCTTCTCAAACCTCCTGAGCACAGTATTTTGCACTGATGAGCAAAGTAGAAGCAGGGTACCAGGAGACAGCATTTTGTTTCCAGCCTCGATAGTCTGCTAGCAGTGGGGAGAGATGGGGGATTAACAAAAGAATTTTCCCATCATTAGCTCCAAATTCAGCCTCAGAAAACTTTCTGTAATCCTTTCATCTGTTACATAAAAAAAGTGCAGATGGCCTCTGGGCCTGTGGATGAGGCAATCGGATCTAGTGCAATGATTCTGGAAGAATGCTTTCAGAAATTCTGGGTGCTGTTTGTTTTACCCTTATAGAGATGTTGTTTTCTCATTGTGACATGCCTGCATGAGAACAAGGCCCTCGGTGACACGTGGACAATATTGGTAGCTTGCAAAATGTGTTGTGTTTGGCATTGTTACCATCCTGCTCTCCACTTGGTGCACGCCATTGAGGATGGGTTCCTTGACTTCTGGCTCCTTTCAAACTCATGCCAGAGCATAAATATGTTCATAAAGAGATAAGCTGCAAAACCAGAGCGCTGCTAACATCTTTTTACTGGTCAAGAGAATGCTGCACACAGCCAGAGGGAATATCCCAGATGTTCCTAACCCAAATGGATCATTTTAAGTAAACAGTCTCTCAGAATGATGCTTTAATGACATGGTTATGTAACATTTTTAATTTCTTGTAAAAATCAAATTTCTAAAACCAACCAAAAATTGAAGCATTTTGGTTTTTGTTTTTTTAATAACTGCAAATAGAGGTTTCTGGGTCACCTCTGCTCATGGTGGGTGGCACACAAGCCTCAAGGTGGACTCAGCCCAGCCTCTCATTTAGTGCCAGCTCAGTAGTCAAAGCCTGAGACTTGCCTGGTATTGGATTTTGTCAAACTGACACACCTCATCAAAACAGCTGAGAGAGCTGGGCTGGGTCAGCTGGAGAAGAGAAGGCTCCTGAAGGGGAGACCTTAGAGCAGCTCCACTGCCTAAAGGGACTCCAGGAAACCTGGCGAGGGACTTTGGACAAGGGCCTGTAGGGACAGGCCAAGAGGAATGGCTTTAACCTGCCAGAGGGGAGATTGAGATGAGCTCTGAGGCAGAAGCTCTTCCCTGTGAGGGTGCTGAGGCGCTGGCACAGGGTGCCCAGAGAAGCTGTGGCTGCCCCATCCCTGGCAGTGTTCAAGGCCAGGTTGGACACAGGGGCTTGGAGCAACCTGCTCTAGTGAAAGGTGTCCCTGCCCGTGGCAGAGGGTTGGTACTGGATGAGCTTTGAGGTCCTTTCCAACACAAACCATTCTATGAAAATGCAATTTAGAGAATGGAGCCCTGTTCTAGCTGTTGCTCTATACATACACAGAGAGTCAAAGGGAGGGAGTTGAAGTATTCTTGGTGATGCAGAGACTTGTTGAAAACAGTGTAAGCAATTCCTGTGCAGTGGGGCTGCGATTCACCTCCTAGGGCAGCATGCCCCTGCGAGTTGAGTGCCCAGTCACTTTGTGTATGTACAGTAAAATGCTTCCCCTAAAGACTCTGTTATTCTGATTATCCTATTGCATAATCAAAAATTAACCCTGAAGTCGTTTTGCATTTCTCTTTATTAAGAACATTTTTGCTATAATACAAACTAATTAGCATTGCGTATGGAATATATTTGACTTACGAGACTGCATCCACTGGGGCTGTGGGTGTATCACGTCATTGTTAGGAATAGTTTGTAAATAAGAAATGATTAAAGATGAAATTTGAAAAAACGTTCCTCATCTTGTCTAAACAATGTATGTTTTCATCAGAGAGACTTACAATCCTGCACGCTCTGACCCCTTCTGAGACGACTTGAGTCCTCTGGTCGCTGGGGTTTGAAGGTGTTCAGCATTCCATAAGACAGGCTGAGCATCAGCAGGTTCAGGTTCTCTAAAACCTTTACAGAAAAGCACATGTTTTTAATATTCAGATGTAAAATAACCGTCTGCAGCCTGAGTGACCTCAGACTATGCAGATAGATTTTTATTTTGCTTCCTGAGCTTATTGTACAGAATAGAAACAATGTCAATATTATTGGGGAAATGTTCTGTCTTTATTGCATGCTGTTTAGGTGGATTTAGCCCTTCTTAAGGGAAGAATTAACATGCATCTTAAAACATTGCTTTGTTGTGAGCAATCTAAGTAGTGGAATATTTAGTCTGAATATGAACACTCCGAAGCTGGAGAATGCCAAAATTGAGGTTAGATGACACTTCTTGCCTGTATTTCTAGGCTTAAAACAATTCCATGCTGTTTTCTACAGGTCCTGCCTCCTTTTGTGCACAGGAGTTGATCTTTCCCAGGGTTGAATTAAGCACGTGTGGTGACAAAACCTACTTGTAAGGTCTCTGCCTCATTGCTTTAAGCATGAGACAATGTTTAGTGAATGAGCTCCTGGGCAGGAGCTCCGTGTGAGGGTGGTTAATTCCTCTTACCCATGCTTTTTCAGAAGTGATTCCCTTCTGTGTGTCTGGCTTGGCATCGTAGGGTCTGGTTTGCTGAGGTTTTGAGCATTGGTATTTTACAGAAGTTGGTGTAGGCTGTGCTCTGGGTATAGTGAATCATGGAGTAGTTTGATTTGGAAGGGACCTGTAAGCATCATCTAGTCCATCTTCTGTGAAGTACTGGAGAATATAGAATCACAGAATGATTTAGGTTGTAAAAGACCTTAAATAGCATTGAGTCCAACTGTAAACCTAACAATGCCAAGTACCCCACTAAACCATGTCCCTGAAATACATGAAATTATATTTGGAAGGATAGATAAGGTTTGTTTTATATGTGGCGTTTTAAAAAGAGGTTCAGACCCTCTTTTCCTGAACATCCAAAATAAACCTTAACTATTAATTTTCTTATTTCTCCTTCTGAGTTGGGGATGGTAGTGTTTCAATTCCCGAGGAAGCTGTCAAAATCACAATACACTTGTACGTACTGTCAGGAGGGCCATCGTTGGAAGGTCAGGGAGGAAGCCTTGGACTCTTCAGAGAAGAGTTGGAGTTGTCTGCAGTCCATTAGGAATGCAGCCTTGTGCTGGGTGATGAGAAGAAAACAAAATACTTGGCTTCTGTCAAGGAAGGAAGCTCTGCCTGTGCTGCCTCCTGAAGGAGCTGTGTAATGAAAACCAAAGTTACACTGAACTTGCATTGGATTGAAAATATCTACACAAACCAGTATTATTTATAGCATTTCCTAACCTTTTAAGTATATGACTTTGCTTCAGTATTATTTATCTGTAAAATTTCCTGGTGTTCTTAAAAAGAAAATGGAAACCCCAGAGAAGCTGTTGTAGTGTGGCTCTAACTCCTGGCCTGGGTCAGCAGCCAGATGAGAACACCTATACAGGGACCTCTGCAGTGCAGGCTGACAGGGTAATTTTACCAGTGTTGGATGATGGGGAGCAGCGTCACAGAGGTGTGAGGTGTCTTGCCTGTGGGCTTCATGGCCGGTTGCTAACAGCAGAGGTAAGAGGAAGGAGTAAGCATCTTTGTGCTCCCTTCCAGGCTCTGGTGGGATGGGTTTCTAGCAGTCAAACTCCAGTACAGCAAAACAAAGTACTTGTAAGTATTGAGGAGATGACAGGTCTGCAGTGGCTCTCATGCAGCTCCTCGGAAGAGTCAGTTGTGTCAAATGAGTTTGGACTTATTCTGTGGAAGAGCCTTCTGAGTAGGCGTTAAGAATTAGGGGTCATTTTGACTTAAGAATAACTTTGATGCTGTCTCATGAGACTTTCTTATAAGTAGCTTATGGAAGCATGGGTTCAAATGAATAATCTTCAATAGATGTGTTGTTGATTGGATAATTATACTTGGAAAGAATAGAAGTATCTCTTGAGTGGGGCTGCATGGGTCTGTCTGGTTCTGTTCAGTATTGTTAAGGATATGGATGATGAAGCACACAGTGTAATACAAAGGTGATAAAGTCTGCAGCTATGTTGGGAGTAATGCTAGAACTCCTCCATTTTCCACCCTTTTCCATCTCCCTCTAACTTCTGTGTGTCTTGATGTGAAAGCATTGGGGTACTGTAGCTCCTGGGGCCACTGGAGAATCTGAATGTGGGAAACCCAGCATTGTTCTGAAATGACTGAGATATTTTGGCTATAACTTTAATTTTTATTTATTATTTTATTAGTTCATCTGTAAGTAGACATCCAAGTTGGGAATCTGGAGCCTGACTCGCTAAATTTTTTCAACATTTTAAGCAAAAGAGGGCCTTCTCATAGGAAGCAACAAATGGCCTCAATAGCAAGTCATGCTACTGAGCCTGCGTGTATATTTTTGTTACATTCTACATACACATAATCATAGAATCACAGACTGGTTTGGGTTGGAAAGGACCTTAGCATCATCTGGTACCACCCCCCTGCTGTGGGCAGGGACACCTTCGACTAGAGCAGGTTGCTCCAAGCCCCTGTGTCCAACCTGGCCTTGAACACTGCCAGGGATGGGGCAGCCACAGCTTCTCTGGGCACCCTGTGCCAGCGCCTCAGCACCCTCGCAGGGAAGAGCTTCTGCCTTAGATCTAACCTGAACTTCCCCTGTTTCAGTTTGAACCCATCACCCCTTGTCCTATCACTGCAGTACCTGATGAAGAATCCTCCAGCATCCTTGTAGCCCCTTTAGACACTGGAAGCTGCTCTGAGGTCTCCACGCAGCTTCTCTTCTCCAGACATGGGAATGTCCTTGTCACTCTCTGCACTTCCTGGAGATGATACCTTTTCTTTCAGTGATTTATTGTTTTTTTTACAGCTTGATGCAGCACTTACAGAAACAGATAAAAACAGATAAAACCAGCAAGGCCCAACCTGGATGAGGATGAAAGTGTTGTGCTTCTGAAACACAACTGGGCTCCTGTGTCCTTGCACCCAGCCATGATGGGGCTGTCTGGCCTCTTGGCGTGGTTCGCCTTTTTCCATTAAGAGTTCAAGCTGTAAAATAACTGTTCAACATTTGTCTTCTCAATTATGTGGATTTTTCCAAAGTTAGTCAATCCCTACCTTACCCACACCGTGTTGGAGAGGGGGAAGCTCTCTTCCTTATCTGTCTTCATGGGGATCAGAAATGCTGGAGAAATTACCGTGAAGGAAAAATGAGTTTCTAACTTTTTTTTTTTTTTTTAAGTTTTTCAGGATTTTTTTATAAGAATGATGATCTTAAACATCTTTTTTGTTAAGTCTCATCTTTAGTTTTCCAGCAGGGCCTACGGAGAGCTCCAGTAGGGATATAAGAGTTTGCTGTCTGCTTCTTCAGGCATTTGATTTAAACTGTTTAAAGAGAAAACAAAACTGAGCTGTAATTGTAGGTATTTCAACACTCTGATGAATTTTTTCCCTGTTAATTTAGCTTTTCCCCTTGTTAAAAAAAACTCTCAAACTGAGACCATGGAGAAGGGATTTACTTTCCTCGCCTGTTTTCCTACTTCCTTAGGGTGGTTGACTGTCGTGCATCATAAAGAAACAGAAAGGCATAAGCCCAGCCTGTTCTCCTTTACAGCCCCTTTCTGGGAGATTGTGTACCTGTCTGTGAGCAGCTGGAATTACATATCCTAACCTTATAGTCGCTGCCTGCAGAGAAGGAAGGGGGAAATAAATTGTCTGGTGCAAAATAGCCATTGTTAGAAGATCTGAGATTAATTCTTCCCTGTGAGGGTGCTGAGGCGCTGGCACAGGGTGCCCAGAGAAGCTGTGGCTGCCCCATCCCTGGCAGTGTTCAAGGCCAGGTTGGACACAGGGGCTTGGAGCAACCTGCTCTAGTGGAAGGTGTCCCTGCCCATGGCAGGGAGTTGGAACTGGATGAGCTTTGAGGTCCCTTCCAACACAAACCTGTTTGTGATTCTATGATTCTGTGACATTCTATGATATCTGGCTCATTCTCCTTAAGTACTGTCCCTCTGGTTTTTGGCTGAATCAGGGAAGGTTTTAATTGTGTGTTGGAGTTAAGGTCCCAAACGCTTTCTCGCCTGCTCCTGTAAGCTTGTGTTCAGTGTGAACAGGACACTGCTGCTTCAGCGTTTTCAGCAGATGACATACCACTGTCTCTGTCAATAGTTTATTCCCAAATCCTTAAGCACCACTTAGGCTAAAAATAATGTTTTATTTTTAAATATTTGCTATTTGTGGCAATGCAGTGCAGCTTGAGAGTTTACACTTTACTTTAAATGACTCTAACTTTTGTGCTTCCTCTGTCCCTTCCCCTTTTTATAGGATTTTTGGAGGATTTATGGGTGGAAAAAAGGAGGTGACTGCTGTGTCTTGTATCAATTGGTAACTTGCTTTCTTAGGCATTATTGGTAAGGAGGTGATATTAAGGCTTAAAAGACAGTCATGCTTGGTAGGAACCATATGCTCTTGCGTCATGGTGGTTTTGGTGAGTGGGCCTTTGGATGCTTAATAGGCTTTTAATAGATTTCCCAGAAAACTTGCAGGGTCAAAACTTGACTGGTTACAACACAGGAGAGAATAAGAAAAGCATGTTTCTGGGCACGTTGTTATCATGAGGTATTGCTGGAATCTAAAGAGTGCTTTGAACTCGATTTATTCACCACCGAGCGGGTTGGTGAGTGCTCTTGAGCAGATTCTCCTGGTTTTCCCATTACTGCCAAATGTGCTTCGAGCTCATCTCTGCTCCTGTCTTTGCATGGAGAAACTGTCCTCTCTCTCCTGTTCTTCTAGACACTGAGGAGAATATATCTCTTTGACAATACTTATGTCGTCGAGTCACCTCAAATCACCAGTGCTGACCAGTTCAACTTTAATTGGTGTTCAACAGAACTCCAGGTATTAAGCAGCATTGTTTGCTCCCAGAGAAGCTGGGCTTGGGGTGAGTCAGTACAAACAATCCGTAGGTGCAGCACTGAGGGTGGATTTGTCATGGAATTTTGAAGTATTGGGGTTCGTTTTAAAGTGCCAGAGTTTTGCCTATAGAGTTTGTGGGAACTGCTTTTCACAGAGGCATTTTAGCCTCTTTTGTGTTAGACTTTTTCTTTAACGCCAGGTAGCTATAGTGTGCCAAGGGGTTTGGGTAGAGGTGTAGAGTTGGGCTAAGATGGCAGAGCAGAATATATACTATCAGAGCTTGGAGGTGGAGATAGAGGAGGGTTGAGACCAGGGCAACCCTTCCTGTTGCCTGGAGGGGTTGTGCTTGATGTGCAGTGAAGGGTTCAAAGGTGTGTGCAGCAGCAGGAGAGAGCTGAGATGGATGCAGTGAGGAGGCTGGTAGCATCTACACCAGCAGTGCTGGGAAAATCCCTTCCAGGCTGGTGCTGAGGCTGCTCCAGCCCCACTCTTACGGGGCAGTCCTGAAACACAGATTTGTGTGTGGCATCTGCATTGAGGACTCATAGACACAAATGCATTCTTCGGTCACCAGGCAGCTTCAGTTCTTTGCTGATCTGTTCTGCAATAAATAAACGTAACATATGAAATCACTTTGGTAATCAGCATCTCTCAGAAGCAGAAAATGAACTGCAACATCTTCCAGTGCTCTGCCTGTAGCAGGAACAGAAAGCAGGATAAAGCTGGTTGTGCTAAGTACTTGTGTGCAGATGGGTCTCTGTTGTGCAGTGCTTGAATGGAAATGTGGCTTTCTTGCTTGTTTGAATACTGCTTAGATATCTGTAAAATGTGCTGTGAGATCCAGCTGGGAAGTGGCAGGTGGCACTTGGCTCTGCTCAAACGTTGAAATCAGCCCCATGGCCGTCCGTTAGTAGGGTGCATGCTGAGGTTCATCGCAGCTGGATGAAGGCAGAGATCAGAGGCTGGGGACAGGCACGTGCCCGAAGCTGCCTTTTAGTCATAAACATAATTAATGTGACATAAACATGGGATTCTGTTACAGTGGTGAATTTGAGATCTTAAAGCATCCTGAAATCATAGAATCATGGAATCAACTGGATTGGAAAAGACCTTTAAGAACATCAAACACAACTGGGCAACCTGTGCCAGTGCCGTAGTATGGACAGGCTGGCATCAAAGTGCTGGGGCACTACCAAGTCTTTTGGCTGCATAGATTGCATTGTTCTGAAATAACTCCAGTGTTGTTTGATACCAGCATTTTATTGGAAGTCTTCTTACAGAACCAAGTCCTGCT
>NW_009938838.1:82053-84911 GCF_000696875.1 Nestor notabilis | reverse complement strand
AAATGCTGGTTTGAATCCAGAATCTTTAGTCCGAAACTTCTGATGGTCTGTTTCCGAGCTGAGGGTAGGAACTCCAGAGATACCTGAGTCTGTGAGAAAGTGGTGAGTTTGGCCCCAGGAAAGCGAGGCCGCAAGGTTCCCAGCTCTGAAGCTGGATGCCAGTGAGTTGTCCCAGTCACCAGAGAAGTCAGGGTTCCTCATGGCTGCTTGGGGAACGTCCATCTCCTCTTGGGGTCAGCAGAAATGCCAAAAGGAATATTGGTTGCAACTACTGCCAGAGATTTCAGAAGGTTTGGTCTGTTTGGGGCAGACCCTGTAGAAAAATGAGATGACGTCTGGCAGAAAACTCCCCAAATGTTTCTTTCTCTATAATTCTGACCTTTGTGAGGTCTCTCCAAGAAAGAACAGTAACATGAGACACCCAGCTACTGCTGACAGAGCCACACAGATCTTCGTGTTAGAACCTGACTGCAAGTGCAGGTGCCTGCGATGCTCTGCAGCAGCACTGGGGAGAGCTGATCCGTGTCCAGTTCCTTCCTTTGCAGAGACTGCGGAGCAAAGTCCCACTTCTGGGGGTGAAGAGTTTTGTTTCTTGCTGTTTGTTTGTGAAGGTCACTTTTTGTGTGTGTGAGTGTGAGCAAATTATAGTGGGAAAAATGGTGATTGGGATTGATTTACTTTACGATGTTGAAACTCTTCTAATGTCTTTTGTATTGCAGGAGGCATAGAATCTTAGAATCAAGTCTAGTATCTCTGCTGTAGCACAGCTATGTAGTGCTGGAGGGGACAGATGCTGTCCTCTGGGGTGGTCCTCAGTTTGAGGAAAAATCCACTATGACTTGGCTGAGCTCTGGAACCTCCTTGAAGATGCTGTCAAAGAGACCTATTTCTTTGTCCACTTTCTCCAGCCAGCATTTCCCTGAGCGAGCTTTGCCTTGGGCTTGCAGGGGAGAGTAGAACTTGACCTTTTTCCCGGGTTCAGAGGCTGGGGTAGTGCAGAGCATGAGGAGGGAAAGCAGGAGATGCCGTCGGCATTGCAGCACTCAGCAGGGATGAGCCGTGAAGCAGGACAGTGTCACAGGGAGGGATGTTCCAGGCAGGGAGTCCGGGACAGTGGCCCAAGTGAGCTGGGGGACTGGGGTGGCACCTCGTTTTGGTGTCCCTTGCCTCTTGAACTGCACCCCACCTGGGAATCGTCCTGATGTGGGTCTGCTCTCAGGAGCTCTGTTACCTGCTATTACTTTGGAATATCAACATTTTGCACATCCCTGCGTTACCCAGTTGCTGTGCAGCAGGTTGTGAGCATCACATACTGTAACTGGGTTTTCAGTTTGGGTGGTTGTAGATAACATGGGTTTTTTGCCAAAGAAAATAGAATTGAACTCTAAAGTGGCCTTCCCAAACATGATGTTTTATATGAATAGAAAAGGAGATAAACTGGGAGGAAAGCTTCCTTCTGGCGGGGCTTAGTTTTACTTTTTATGTAATAGCAACCATTATAAATAAGTATTTTCACTTGTAAATTATTATTAGGACCAAACTGCCTCAGAGCACCATCCTGTGGATGGAGAGAGAAGCCTGCAGTAGGGTAGACATTCATGTGCTAATGATCAAAGAGCTTGTGCCAATTCGGGCTGGATTATACGTTTGCTGGTACTAGTGCATCTGTGTGGCAGCTGGGGTCAGTGTTGACCACTTGGGTTTTTCCTGCTGTTTCGTGGTACTTTACTAATCATCGGTAATTGCAGCGGTGCTTCAGCTTGAATAGAGCCTATTTAGCTTAAGTGTAGGACTTGCCACTAGTTAAGCTGTTGTGACTTCACTTACAGTAAAACTCCATTTGATGCTTTGTTACAATAGGAACTGGAATAGTTTTGCTAACGGGTAGTGTGGGTGGTGTGTTTTCAATGAAAGGAAAACTACTTTCATAGTTGGAGACCACAGGACTTTAGTAAGGGAAGGTCTGAAGGTTTGTATGTAAAGTAAATGTGTTCCTCCTTTTCATGCCTGGGCCACAATGGTTGGTGCTTATTCTTACAGC
The DNA here is from genome assembly GCF_000696875.1 of Nestor notabilis. Taxonomy (NCBI): domain Eukaryota; kingdom Metazoa; phylum Chordata; class Aves; order Psittaciformes; family Psittacidae; genus Nestor; species Nestor notabilis. The sequence goes on along the minus strand of NW_009938838.1, from coordinate 82,870 downwards.
AGAGAGGTTGAAGATGGTCTGATGTTGAGCATGGAGGAGGTAGAACGCTGACTGGAGAGGTTCTTCACATCTGGGTGTTGTCTGAACTTCTTGACTGAAAATGACTTTTTGATAAATGACTCATAGTAACCTCTTGTTCTTCCCAAATTCATTGTCTGATCCCTCTCCTCCTGTTCTGTACTCTGCTTTCTGAAACTTGTTTTCCAAGTTTGCTTGTGCTAGACCAGAACTAGAGACAACAGATTTAGCCTGATCACTGGTTTTCCATACTGAAAGGGAAACCAGTGTCTTTAATCTGCTTTGCACTGCCCTGTGTCAGTGTTCAGGATGGGATGCCTTGTGATCTGTTTCCCCACATTGCAGTTAGATGTTGAAGAGGCATGTTTCAAACAAAGGGAACAAAGAGTTCCCTTTTGCTAAGAATGGAAATAAAACCTGTTTCTGCTGTATGCTTCCAAACAGGCTCTATATCAAACTGCAGTTCATGTTGGAAGAGAATGATGAGAGGTTTTAAGTGGTGGAAGGTTACATCCCTCTGAAGCAAACATAAATTGAAAATATAATAATCAAAGGTGATTTAAAAGAAATCTTACAAATTTATTATAAGCACAAGGCAAATTCCTCACTCTGCTTTCCGTGGAGTGGTCACAGTACAACTGTGGTAGCATTTCATAGAATCCCAAACTGGTTTGGGTTGGAAGGGACCTCAAAGCTCATCCAGTTCCAACCCCTGCCACAGGCAGGGACACCTTCCACTAGAGCAGGTTGCTCCAAGCCCCTGTGTCCAACCTGGCCTTGAACACTGCCAGGGATGGGG
>NW_009938838.1:73691-82022 GCF_000696875.1 Nestor notabilis | reverse complement strand
TCTCTGGGCACCCTGTGCCAGCGCCTCAGCACCCTCACAGGGAAGAAAGCACCCTCACAGGGAAGAGCTTCTGCCTCAGAGCTCATCTCAATCTCCCCTCTGGCAGGTTAAAGCCATTCCCCTTGTCCTGTCCCTACAGGCCCTTGTCCAAAGCCCCTCTCCAGGTTTCCTGGAGCCCCTTTAGGCTCTGGAGCTGCTCTAAGGTCTCCCCTTCAGGAGCCTTCTCTTTTCTCCAGGCTGACCCAGCCCAGCTCTCTCAGCCTGGTTCCAGAGTTGGTGTCTCACCACCCTCAAAAAACCCAAATTTCCACTAAAGTTTTTAAGGCTGAAGGATCTCCTTATAATAGGCTGTCCTTGTAGGAAAGGTGATGTGCCAGCCCACTAGGAACTCCCATTTACTGTTCTCAACACAGCTGTGCCAAGTCTCTGGTAGCAGTAGGACACATTCTCACCAAGCCTCAACTTCCATCTGATGTTGCTCTTAGTGTGGTGTGTGGTGCTCAGGCTACAGATCAGTGACAGCCAACAGCTTTTCTGCATATCTGTGTCTCTCTCTGGTTTTATTCTCAAGGTAATATAATTGTTCCTCAGTCCCTGCTGAAACAGAAGCTTTCAGATCTTTGTGAATAATGTAGAAAAAACAGTATTATGGGGACGTGGGAAGCTTTTAAAGAGAGCATGTCCCAGGCTTGCTCTACTCCATGATGGCTTCAGCTTATGTGTGGTAACAAGCTGAATTACATCATTTGGGATGTGTGAGGAGTTTTGCCTGTTTGATGTATTTTTATGGTGGTTATGTTTAATTTTTATAAAAATCTGTATGTGTTCTTTGTGAAATATAGTGGATGATCAACACTCTTATCTACGAGGGCACAACTCAGATGTGAACCTGACCCCAGCTGCAGAAATCATCTCTCTAGGGAGGGTAAAGAAAGTTTCATGCACAAAACGCTCAGGAACTGTTTTCTGATCTACTTGTCCCAGCGAACATTTGCTGAGATTATCTACCTGGTTAAAAGGATTTACCTGGGTAAAAGGCACTTAATCATTAGATATGAATTAGTAAATATTGGCTGGCTGTTGGACTCATGGTGTTTGTCTGTTCATGGGACTTTGGTGACACTTGGTCTGTCAGAGCATTCCTGTGCAGTGGTTCAGGGGGGTGGATGACTTCAGTGCTTGCTGACACCAGTCACATGCAGTCTGCTTTGGGATCTGTTTTAGGGACTGGAAGATCCTCTTCTTCTGGAAAAAAGAGGGAGGAGTGGGGGAAGAGAAATCCAACAATTTCATGTTTCCATGTTCCTTGTGCCTGTGCCCACATCCTAAACATGAAAAATATCCCTAAGTTCCTCTTTGGCCCTGCGTGAATTAAAAAGGATTCTCCAGCTGGATTAATGGAACTTTGTTGAGCAGATGAGAGGTGTCATGGGCTTGTGGCGATCTTGCTAGAGCACAAGTGGTGTGCTGAGAGTGAACAGCCGTTTAATGCGCACTTAAACTGTCCTGAACCACCACCCTCCCCAGTAATTCTTCATCCTTTCCATGTGGGAGAGAAGCACAGAGTAAACCATTTAAAGAGGAGAGTTAGAAATCAAAAGGTATATTTTATCCCTTGTCAAAAGACGACACTGCTTTTCTTCTTGCTTTTAAATATTGCCTGAAATAATGCATATATATGTTATTTCCAAGGTGGTTTTGAAGCATGGGGTCAGCAAGTGGCTATGGGTCCAATGGGCCCATAATCCTGTGCCTGGCAGGGATGCTGTTAGAGAGGACCTCAGCAGGTCAAGCACATCCAGATACTTGGTAGTGAAGATCCTCTCCCCTCTGGTCTTATCCTGGGAGCGCAGGGTACCTGTCTCCTGGGTCTCTTTCTCCATCTCAGTGATAAGATACACTTAACACACCTTGGATGTGTTTGGCAAGACTGGAAGCTGAACTTCAAGGAAGTGTTCAAGGCCAGGTTGGACACAGGGGCTTGGAGCAGTCTGGTCTAGTGGGAGGTGTCCTTGCCCATGGCAGGGGGTTGGAACTGGATGAGTTTTAAGGTCCCTTCCAACCCAAACCATTCCATGATTCTGTGAAGTTCTGGTATTGCTGTAATGCTTGTGTCTCTCCCTGGCACTGTGGCTCAGCTCCTTCAGAAGCGTGACTCTGCTCATTGTGATTCTCTCGCTCCTGAAATGGCCCCAGCTGTTTTATTTTTCCCCTTAAGTTGACTTCTGATGCCGCCAATGGATTCTTCTCCAATGAGAAGATGCAATAAAGTAAACAAGGGAAGGACTAATGTTCTGCACCCATGTCTTCTCATTTGAACAGCTCAGCTCAGCGTGACTCTCCTGATGGGGAATAAGTCGTTGGTGATGTGTAGCCATTTCCTGTGTTCTTGGATTAGCCATCCTGAAAATGCTCTGTGCTTGGCATGGCCCTTCTGTGCTGAGGTTGCCAAGGGCAGTGTCTGATCCTGTTTGGCTCCACCCAGTGTTCTTGCCACCCTGTTTCTCTTCATTTATCTAATTTATTTTAGTTATCTCCCTGCTTGTACCTCCTTTTCTCAGTAAGCGAGAGTGAAGTTGGTATCTGGATTTTCACTGGAAATGAGTTTCCTTCCTGGCATTTGTGGAGTTTCTAGTATTAATAAAATATACCTATATAACCTCCAAATTTGGAAAATGAGAGAAAAAATGTCTTGTGTAGGTTTCTGCATTTAGTATCACAGAATCACAGACTGGTTTGGGTTGGAAGGGACCTTAAAGCTCATCTAATTCCAACCTCTTACCATGGGCACAGATACCCCTTCTCAGCAAACAGCTCTTGTTCGTGGGTTTGCTGAATTTGTTGAAGTGGCTGAAGTTAATGACTTCAGGACAAGAATAACACACGCATGCATTTCTCTGCCTTTTCTGCAGGGGCGGGGGTTGCCCATGCAGCCTGTGATCTGAGGGTCCAGAACCTCAGTGGTCCTGCGGCACCAAGCGTGGTACTAGCGTCCAGCAGACCATGATGCCTCCGGGTCAGGCAGGTTCTCTTGGGGATGTGGGGCCCTGGATGTTCTGGAAGAGCCATTGAAGTGAATTCTTTCCTGCGTCCTCGCTGTACACATAGGAAGGGGAGTCTGCGTGCGCTGAGCATGCGGTAACCTGGAAGTGGGGCCAGCGGTACGCTGCATTCCTTCAGCTATTCCCTGTGGGTGCTCTGCAGAATGATGGATATTTCAGCATCTTTGTTCTTTGTTTTCCTTCTAACACTGGTGGAGTTTAAATCACTGGAAGAGAGGACTTGACACTTCTCCAGTTACACAAACAAGTGGTGCTGCACTAGCTGAAGCGTGTTTTCAGGAGAGGCAAGCAGAGACCTCAAATGCCTTTCTTTGGGAAAGGTCTTTCTCTAAGTTGTGGCTGTGACACGGGTGTTAAGCTTGTAGGTATTGCAAAAGTCAGGATGTTACTGTGGAGCCTGGGATACATTCCAGTAACAGCCCAACAAGGAGCTTATCACCTTGTAGTGTTTGGGCCTAGATCCTGAATAAAATATACTGTGTGTTGTCAGATATTTGACTAAAAGAAAATAGAAGATGTTGGCTTACCTCTTCCCTTCTGCTGGTTTGTTCTCTTAAAATAATAGTTCTCAGGGAAATATTAACTTGTTCCAACTTCCATGGAGCAACCTCCGTCCTCCAAACCTCAACAAGCAAAAATACGACTGCGTAGGTGCAGCTTCACTGAAGCACGAGATATCAAATTGCACATTAATTTCTGATTCTCAGCAGTAGCCTGTGGGTTTAGAGACATCCAAGCTGTGGTATCAAAAGTGCTCTCTCCTATACACTTAGGAACAACTCCACTCGTGGCTGCTGTCGAATAGTTGTGGTCTGGTGGTTGGAACTCGGGACTTTCATTCTTGGCTTGCCCCAGGGCTCACTGTATGTCTTTGGGCAGGACTCTCTACCTTTCTCTTTGCTTTTTGACCCCCCACAAAAGGTTTCCCCTGTTATGGTGCTTGTGAACCTCAGCTGCTCTTCTCTGGCAGTTAGTTTGCTGAAGGTCTGTGGGATTCTTTGGAATGCCATGTGATACGTCTTGCCTGATCCTTCAGATTTTCTTCAGATTCACCAGATCATCATCTGGTGATCACAGAGTTCCTAAATGTGACTGTGAGGCTGAAGCCCTGAGCTTGTCTTTGTCTGGTCCTGAGCTTGTCCCAGGTCTGCCCAAATCTTTGCTGGTTTGATGGAGGGAAAACCAACATAACATGGAGCAGGTGACAAGTGTGCGTGGGGCCACCATGGCAGCTGGAGTCACTGTGCCTGGAGGCAGCAGCATCAGAAAATGGCTCTTAATTTTTAGGTTCTTGTTCCAGAAGAATAAATAGGAGGAGAAATAGGCCCAGAAAAGAAGTGAAGGCTGTGGAGGTCGGTGGCAGGGCTGTGTAGTCTGGCCAGATGTGGATGAATAGGAGATATGGTTTGCTTTCTGTTCATGTTTTGGCAGTAAAATACTGGGGAGGGAAAAAAATTATTGAAGCTGGAGAAGAATATTGGTTTAAGTATAAATGGGAATAAATTGACCATAAATAGGACAGACAAGAAAATTACCTTTTTTTTTTTTTTAAAACCTCATTGGAAATTCCAGGGTAGCTTCCAGGGGAAGAAAGGGGCTAAAAATTACCTGCTTCTAAGGTGGAGTTCATTTTACTAAAGAGTTTGGACTTGATAGGATGGAACTGGCCAAGTTTTTCTAAGGTTTCTATGTGAGAATGTGCTGTTACTTCAGAGTAATGAAACCAGCTCAACCATGTTTAAAACTTGTTTTTTAAATATATAATACAAAACAAGGAAAACCTGGCTGCATTTGGAGTCTGTTGAGTGGCAAACCCCAGTATCAGTTCTTCTAGTTCTTTCATTCTATAAAAATATCTCTGTATTTTAGAAAGGCCACTGGATTGGGTGATGTGTAAAGGTGCAGCCAGGGAATAAACCTGAAGGCTAGGCAGCCACGGAGAGATCTGCTGTCTCCTTACAGGCACTGGGGGAGGGAAGGAGGTTGCCATTAATAATCTTAAACCTACATGAGCATGCATTATGCTGCTAATTTTTTCCTGCTGCTGAATTAATGTCAATGTTGAAAGTCTAAACAATTCCCTGAATAAAACTGTGTTTGGTTTGCCTTGTCCTATGGATTAACAAATCTGATTGCTGCATTTAAATCTAATACCCCCCAAAATTCCCTACATGAATGATTCCCAGCGAGGCCACGGGCAAATGTAATTGTCTATGAAAACTAAGGAATCATGGCCTTGGGGATAGCTTTCCCTGCAGCTGCCTCCAATTAATATGTCCATCAATTCTGAGAGTAGCAGGGTTGTAATGGCCGAGTGTAGGTACCGCTGCGTCGCTGGTCTCCTGCAGTCCCTTCAGCAGCCCCTTCGCCCTGAGGAAGGAGGAATTCTTTTTGGGTTGTATTTTTGGAAAATGAAAAGCAATGAGAAAGTTTTTGGAAAATCCTCAGGTGCTGGAGTGGTGCTTGCTTTCACTGCGTCCCTTTCACAATCCCCTAAACAGGGAAGCCATTACAGAAACAATTTTGGTGAGGATTTAAAACTTGTGTATGCTAATTTTGTCTTTCAGTATTCTTAGCTGGGATCAGGGTGTTCACGTGGGAGGCTTTTGCTAAGCAGCAGTTTTCCCATGTAAATCAAGTCCTGGTTTGCTCAGGGTGGCACTAGGGTGCCTACAAGAGTGGATAATGAAGTTTTTCTCTCTCCAGTTAAGTGGCAGAAGATGTTGAGTCTTTAATAAATAGCTCAATGATCCTGTAAACAGCTGAATGAAGAGTTAAGTATGAAAGGTGACTTCCAATTGCATACAGAGGAGGGACTTGCTCTTGCTCAGCTTTTACTGATCTGATACCCAAGTGGACCTGCATCAGCTGGTCCTCATTGCTTCTCCAGCAAGGCAGTCTGCTCTGTAGTCTTGGCAGTCCCAAACAAAAACACACGCTGGGCAGAGAAGGGATGAGAGGAGCCCTGAGGAGAAGGACTAGAGGGTGACAAGAAGCTCCCCATGACCCAGCCATGTGTGCTGCCAGCTCGGAATCCCCCCCCCGTGTGCTGGGCTGCACCCTCCGAGCATGTGCAGCAGGTCAGGGAGGGGATCCTGCCCCTCTGCTGCGCCCTGGGCAGACCCCCCCTGCAGCCCTGATCCAGCTCTGAGGAACAGCACAAGAGGGACATGGAGCTGCTGGAGCGAGGCCAGAGGAGGCCCCGGAGCTTCTGCGAGGGCTGGAGCAGCTCTGCTCTGGAGCCAGGCTGAGAGAGCTGGGCTGTCAGCTGGAGAAGGCTCCTGAAGGGGAGACCTTAGAGCAGCTCCAGTGCCTAAAGGGGCTCCAGGAAACCTGGAGAGGGGCTTTGGACAAGGGCCTGTAGGGACAGGCCAAGGGGAATGGCTTTTACCTGCCAGAGGGGAGATTGAGATGAGCTCTGAGGCAGAAGCTCTTCCCTGTGAGGGTGCTGAGGTGCTGGCACAGGGTGCCCAGAGAAGCTGTGACTACCCCATCCCTGGCAGTGTTCAAGGCCCTTCCAACACAAACCAGTCTGTGATTCTATAAGGCCACAGGATGGCCCCAAGATACCTTTTCCTGTGACATGGTCCCCAGTTGGAGTTGAGAGCTGGGACATGAAATGCTGTGTAAAGGTGTCTTGGTTGTGTATGTGTGCGGGAGAAGAGGAGATGCCTGTGCCTTGCTCTCCTGACCGGCGGGAAGGGACCAGCAGCCTTTGTGTGTAAGCTTTTGCCTGCTGACCATATCCCAGCGAGGGTATTGTCGCAGGGAGCCTGACTCATTTGAAGTGGTTACCCCTCCTGGAGAAGAACTTGCTGCTTCCTTGTACAAATTGATCTCCTGCTGGGAAACGAGTCGTTCCACCTCGGGCTCACAATAACATTGGCTGTTTTATGCATTGTTTGACTGCTAGGGACATATTGGTATGATCTCCTGCAAGGAGAGGTTTGGTTGAAATGAGGATTAAGAGGGAAACTGAGCAGATTGCAGGGTATTAATGACTTGTTCGCATTCCTGGGGCAGTAGGAAGGAAAAAGAAGTCGGGCTGCTGTGATTTCAGAAGAATGTTTGCTTTGCGATCCTGACGCCTTCTCAGGGCTGCTGGAGGGACCCGGTCACAGCGAAGCGCAGGGCTGTGGGCACGGCATGGGAAGTACGAGGCATCTGTGTGGCTGCTGCTTTCTGGACACCTGTAATTGCAATCAGCAGCAATAAACCAAAAAGCCACCGGGGCTGGAGGAAAGTGGAGGAGCTCAAGTGAGTCTGACAGTGAGAGGTGAATGTGTGTGGTGTGGCTTTTCCCTCCATACGGGGATCATTGTAAAAATACCAGTGTTAATTTTCAGTCTGTCTCGATGATCAAAGCCAGGCGATACGGGATTTTCCTGTGGACTTAGTGGGACTTCCTATAAAAAGGCTGCATGCCGTTTGTTTATGGAAGTGCAAAGCTGCACAATTACAAAGAGCAGGGCTTTACAGAGGAGCTGTGAGGTTTGCTTTTCCCAGTGAGAGTGCGATGGAAGATACATGGACGGTGTGACCGCAAAAACAACTTTAGTCACCATGTACAGAAAGTGAGAGGGTTTGTTGTGCCACCTGTACTGCACTCTGTTTTCTTGGCTATTTTAATAGCTAATTAATCTTGATTTGCTTGGATTTAAGAGGTTTTTTTTCTCTTTTGGCACATATGTGCAACCTATTATATCATAAATCCCACACATTTCAACAAATGTCATCCTGATTGTTCCCTGCAGCACAGCATACTACTAGTAAAACATTCAAGGTCAGGAACTTGGATTCTTTAACCACTGTATTCATGGAAGCCAATTTATTGTTCTGTCGCAGTAGAAAAGGGTAATTTCTTTTGGACCTATATCATATTGGCAGCCAATCTCGAGAGGTCAAAAGTGCCTTAACGCTGTAGGTTTTGAGGGTGTATTAATCTGTCTTAATAAATTAGCCGTTGCACCCCACCAGTGCCAGCATGGGGCATTTCTGTGTATTTAGTGCTTTTATCTTCCTCCAGAAGTGTGAGTTATTTTTGTGCACTCACTGTTTGACCTGTTTGTCATATCCTGAGATTGACAGAAGTATTCCATGTACTTCTTTCTTCTGTCTGTTTGAGCAGTTTGCCTGGGGCTGGAGGAAGTGACCTTCATATCAAATAATCCTGATGTGGTGAATCGGGGCCTGGGTGGCTTTTCTTGTGGTTATTTGTGCTGTGAAAGCTGAATCAAAATTTGCAACTTAAAGTCCCAAACAGTGAATT
>NW_009938838.1:42611-73660 GCF_000696875.1 Nestor notabilis | reverse complement strand
AAGTCCCAATCGGTGAATTGTATTCTTGGTGACTCGGAAGAGCCATTAGTGTGGCCACAGTGTGGGATGTTTCTTGGTTTTCAGTGCTGCTTAATTAATGCTTAATAGCTCTTACACAGTGTCTGACCTTTACCCTGGGTTGTTTTGGTGGGCCTGTGAATGAGATGTCAGAATGGGAATGTGAATTAAAACATCTTGCAGAAGAATGACTTTCCTGCTCTATTCCAAAGGGGAAAAAACTCTAAAAACTACAAATGAAAGAGGGAGACTCCTCTCTTAGTTTGCCTTCTCTGTTATACTGTTATTCCCTGTTTTTTCTTGCTTTATTCTTCATATTTTATTTTTCCACACATGTCTCTAGCGATGGGGTTGTGCTGTGTCTCTGTGGTCCTTCTTGGGGCTGGTTCCTGGTCAGGGAGCCCAGGAGGGGCCGTGCCAGCTCCAGAAGCCTCTGAGCAGCATTGTGGAAGAGTTGGCTTTTTTTGGAAGGCAGCTTTAGCCCTCTATAGTTAAATGTTCCCTATGGTTGTCACACCCTTCCCAGGCGAAATAGAGCTTATTTAAAATGTTTTGTTAAGATTAAGTGGCTAAACTGAACTGTTGTATGTGTTCCAGTTCACAAATCTCTCCTAAGTTACGAGCTCAGAAACTCTTTTATTCCCTTTTTCAGAAAACTTTGTAGTGGTTTTAATTCCTTGTATTCTGTATCAGGTTTTTCACATACTTACTGCTGACGGGACTTGGGGGTGTTGGGTGAGGAGAAGCTCCCCATGACCAGGCTTCAGTGTGCGCTTGAGCCCAGAACCCCCTCTGTGTGCTGGGCTGCACCCCCAGAGCATGAGCAGCAGGTCAGGGAGGGGATCCTGCCCCTCTGCTGTGCTCTGGGGAGACCCTCCCTGCAGCCCTGATCCAGCTCTGGGGCAAGAGCACAAGAAGGATGTGGAGCTGCTGGAGCAAGGCCAGAGGAGGCCATGGAGATGGTGCACTGGAGGTCCAGTCCCTGTGCTGTCCCAGCTGAGTGCTTTTCCCAGCATTCCTTTAACACTGCATGGGACACAGCACTGAGCTTCTGGAGTCAGTCAGGGAAGACACTAGCTCTGAAGGAAAGCATCAGCTTGGTTTAGCTGCATTACACTTGTGAGAGTTAGTGCTGCTCCCTGCTCTTCCCTAGTTAATGAATCTAAATCACTTCAGTCACTTCACATGGCTGCTGCTGTGTTGTGTGGCACTGGTGACAGGCAGGCTGGGATGCTGGCAGTCAGGGGTGGTGGTCATGTTAGTCAGTTTCTGCACCACAGGCACATACAGGGCAGACATCGCCATTGAATCACTCAGCGTTGCTGCGATGCTCTTTTAACACGCTTTTTCTGGTGCTTGAATGCAGCAGTGACAAAACGTACCAGGAGGAGAACTGCACGGAACAAGCTGCTCTGTAAGAGTGTTCCCTGCCCTCGCTCTGCTCTGGCCCTGGGTGGGAAGCCACGTGGAGCACTGGGAAGAACTGGGCCCACTACTGCTCCTCCAAACCAGGACTGAGCTGGAAGAAAAAAACATGAATCCTTGGCAATAAGCTCAGCATAGTATCGGCAGCAGCTGATTCATTTTCTGATTACTAGTTCTGGGACAATTGACATTGCCCAGAGAAAGGGACAGGACAGGCAATGTTGCTGCCCCGACAACGACTCTCCTTATAGATCAATTCCGGAGCCCACATCCTTCCTTCATCCTCTGGAACAAAACTCTGCTCCATGGAAATAAGCACAAAATATCTGATTTGTAGTCACAGCACTTTAGCAAGACTGCTGCAGGGATGGGATGAGCTTGGCTATGGTATGAGGGTAGGTTTAGACGAGCTCTTAGGCAGGAGCTCTTCCCTGTGAGGGTGCTGAGGCGCTGGCACAGAGTGCCCAGAGAAGCTGTGGCTGCCCCATCCCTGGCAGTGTTCAAGGCCAGGTTGGACACAGGGGCTTGGAGCAACCTGCTCTAGTGGAAGGTGTCCCTGCCCGTGGCAGGGGGTTGGAACTGGATGAGTTTTAAGGTTTCTTTTAACCTAAATCATTCTCTGATTCTTGCTATGAAAGCAAGTACATGCAAGATCTTTTCTATCCCTCTTTTCAATCAGGAGGTGAGGCAGAGATCAGCTGGGGGATAAATACTACCCCAGATGAAACTTAATCTGTTTTTAAAGAACTCTGTCCCACTGAAATGGAGCTTTCTTTTTTCCCCCCCTTTTTTTAACAGTCCTACCCTGAAAAGTGTCTCCTGGGGTTTGTCTCATCCTCACTTAACTATGTTGAGGTGTTTTTATTCTGAGTTGCTGGAAGCTCTGTGGTTTTCCCTGCTACACATTTGTAGTTCCCAACGCCCTGGTGAGCCTTGCATTTGCTGCATCTCCAGAGTGCTCCACGGGGAAAAATTTAAAAACTAACATGTAAGCTTTACATAATTTACTATGAGAGTAATTGGGTTTATACAGCAGTTCATAAACCTTTAGCTGGTAAAAATCGAAGTACCTTAATCTGAAAAGCAGATGGGGGGGTTGTCAGGGTGAAGGCTTATAGAGTTTTCAAAGACAAATTGTTTAATTCCATCACTGGCTAGGAAAATAAATAGTTCTGCTGCTCGATTGAAAACAGAAACATCTTAGAAATGAGACTTCACTGGCTTTCAAGCATTGTTAGTTCTGCAACAAAGAAATCAAAAGAAACTTGGTGGAAAGATGTGATGGAGTTCTGGTTTATGAGAAATGAAAGGCAAAAGCTTCTAAACCACGTTTTACTATTCTTAGTGAATTTTCAAGTGCTTTTCCTCTCTTCCTTTCAGGGCCTGACACTGTACAAGGCATCTGTTCCGTGTGAATCGGCGATGCATGTGATGTCTGTAGGTCATTTCCTTCTCTTGGGAGGGGTGGCAGGACTGGCCATAGTCTCTGCCTGAAGACTAGAGAGGCAAGTGTGAGGCGCTCTAAAATCCCACTTTTCAATACAGTGAAACTGTTTGCAGCAGATTGAAAGCTGGGATCCATGCCTTGCCTGTGTAATGAAGGCTGCATTTGTACCTCCATAGTAATGCTACTCACAGACCAATCAGTAGTATCTAGCCAGCACATCCCCTGCAAGTGATGGTCTTGGTTTAGTTGGGCTAATGGACTGATGACATCACCTCTAATTTGTATATCAAGCTGGTTGTATCGCATCGTTCAAGAAAAAAGAAGGGAGGGGGGAAAATCCCACACACAAAACAACAAAACCCTCTTTATTTTTGTTTTCTTGCTGGAATTCAAAAGCTCACATTGTGAACAGGGGCTCTGCCCTGTGAGGGCGACGGGTTTCGCTCGGAGCCATTACCTCAGCCCATAAACATCAGAAGATGAGCATTTGTTTTGGTGGTTGGATTTCATTTACTCCTGAGGTATGGTGGGCGGTTTGAGTAGAGCCATTGGTCTGTACAGGAGATGCCGGGGAGAGAGCTCATGTGCTGAGCTGTCCTGATTTGGAGCTTTAATCACAAAATCATCAAATGGTTTGGGTTGGAAGGGACCTTAAAGCGCATCCAGTCCAACCCCCTGCCATGGGCAGGGACACCTTCCACTAGAGCAGGTTGCTCCAAGCCCCTGTGTCCAGCCTGGCCTTGAACACTGCCAGGGATGGGGCAGCCACAGCTTCTCTGGGCACCCTGTGCCAGCACCTCAGCACCCTCCCAGGGAAGAGCTTCTGCCTCGGAGCTCATCTCAGTCTCCCCTCTGGCAGGTTAAAGCCAGTGCCCTTGGCTTGTCCCTACAGGCCCTTGTCCAAAGCCCCTCTCCAGGTTTCTTGTAGCTCCTTTAGGTAATATGAATACCACCTGAAGGTGGTCATTGTTGTGTGAATGTCCTAGCCCACCTGAAGCAAGCCCTACTGGCCTGGGAGGCTTCCCTGTAGCTGCTTTGACTCTGAGCTGCAGCCGTGCAGTGCTCTAAAGTGGATGTAGGAACATAACCCCATGATGCTGGTAGCCCCTTTGGTCGAATTCTTGTCTTGTTTATTGTCCTTTGCCTGTTGAAACACTTTTCACCCTGTTTGAAGCATTGGCTTGAACTTTTAGATAGCTGCTTCTGAACTGCAGGCTGGAGCAGACACTCTTCTAGTGGCTTATCCATCTCTTTTTTTCTCCATGTTGAGACCTGTGCCAGGAATAAGCCTTAGATCTTTGGTGTCATGGGCAGTGAATGGGGTATCTGTGCATGCTGGATGGCAGCAGTGTTGTGCTAACCCATTTAATTATGCTGAGCACTTGGTACTGAGTGATGAAGGAGCAACGTGTTACTCTGACAAACATACCTGTCACAGAACATGGCAGTGTGTCTTGTTTCAGTGTGACAAAAACCAGGTGAGCAGAAATAGTCAGCTACAGCTGGAATAGTGATTAACAAACACGCCTGGCTGCTGGAGTCTGCTCTCTGAGCTGTGAAACCTGATAAGACACAATCTGAACCTCCAGTAAAAGGAATTTCCATCCACTATTCCTTCAACTAGTTTTAATCTTATAATAGTGTCTTTTGTTGAAAGGTTTGCAGATAGAAGACACCAGGTACTCCTCCTGCATGCCCAGAGCAGAGGTGCACACAGTTTGTCCCAGAGGGATCACCTCCAGGGATGGGAGGAGTCAGGCACAGTGCCTGTTGTCTGTTCCGTTGATCTCTTGCTCCCCATGCCCTTGGGGAGTAGTCAGACATGGATACACGTGTAGGTGTAGCCTGGAACTTCCCGAGTCAGTGCACAGGACGTGGAGAGCAGGAGATGGGGGAGTGCAGAGGGAAAAGCTGCTGGGTAATAGCACAGAAGTAATAGAGGTGGCTGTTCTGGTGGCTCAGGTTGCTGCTAGCACTAATGTGGGGAGATAACAGTGCTCCTACACAGTGTTTTTTCTTTGGGTATCAAGTTGTAAGTGTCAAGTACAGCAGAGCTCTGCTCTGGGGAGATCCCCCCTGCAGTCACGCATCCAGCTCAGGGGCCCCCAGCATGAGAGGGATGTGGAGCTGTTGGAGTCAATCCAGAGGAGGCCATGGAGCTGCTGCGAGGGCTGGAGCAGCTCTGCTCTGGAGCCAGGCTGAGCGAGCTGGGCTGGGTCAGCCGGAGAAGAGAAGGCTCCTGAAGGGGAGACCTTAGAGCAGCTCCAGTGCCTGAAGGGGCTTCAGGAAACTTGGAGAGGGGCTTTGGACAAGGGCCTGAAGGGACAGGACCAGGGGGATTGGTTTAACCTGCCAGAGGGGAGATTGAGATGAGCTCTGAGGCAGAAGCTCTTCCCTGTGAGGGTGCTGAGGTGCTGGCACAGGGTGCCCAGAGAAGCTGTGGCTGCCCCATCCCTGGCAGTGTTCAAGGCCAGGTTGGACACAGGGGCTTCCCGGTCGGGGGCAGGGGGTTGGAACTGGATGAGCTTTAAGGTCCCTTCCAACACAAACCATTCTGGGAATGAAATGATTCTGTGATCACAGTACTTGTATCATAGTGCTTGTAGTTTGGAGCAAAACTTTCTGTGTTTTCTTGTTCATTTAGGAATCAGACAGGAAAGACTCGATGTGGTTCTAGTAACTGTAGAAGTTAACAAGCTGGCTTCGTTACAGTTACGGTTGTTACAGGATAAAGGTATTTTTTGGCAGACTTCATGTGACAGCAGAGTGTTGTGGTAACTCTGTTAATTCAACAGAAGAACTGGTTTGAGCTGATTGCAAAGAGTGTTTGAACAGTGTTTGGAAGAAGAGGACTTGGCTGTGGTGTTCAGCAGCAAAGGTGAAGAGATGAACTCCTGCTTGGTGTTGCGTGGATCAGAAGAGACACCATCAGGGAACCAGAGCTGAAAGAATGAAATGATCTTAAGAGCCCAGCACACAAAGGTCTGCATTGTATGGTCGGTAGGAAGAGAGATTTAATAAAGTACTTTAGTATAAACTATAAAAAGTAATTGAGTTAGACTGTGGAGTGTTTTGTGAAGTGAGCGCTGACAGAAGACTCAACCGGCCTCACCACTGTTGCTTAGATGTCTTCTGTGAATCAGACAGTCCTTTCTCCAGGCTGATCAAGAGCTCAAGTTGTTTCCAAAACTGCTTTCCCTATAAAGGATAAAAAAAAAAGAACAGCAAACATGGAATTCTTTTTAGCAGCTCACTTATGCATCCAGAAATCAGAATAAATGCACAGTGCAGTGATAAAAAAATGTTACATGACCACTTTTGTTACGTTCACTGAGACACGTCAGTAAGGTGCAGTTGTCCTGGGGCGCTGGGGAGATGATGGGTTGTCTATTTTTATCAGTTTTACCATTCTCCACCCTTTGGCCACTGATTCAGTTTTGTATCTGCTTTGCTGATATTCGGATTTCCATTGAAAGCTGGCTGGAAGTACTTAAAGCTTTGGCGCGTCTGTTGCTTTCTATCTTACTGCTTGTGTCCTGATACACAGGGCTAGAAGAGAGCCATCAACAGTGGCGGTCCACGGGAGCTCGGAACTCGACTCTCTTGGAGTTCCCAGGGACTGAGCACTATGCTCATGAGGTATACCTGCAAATTCCAGTCTGCCCAGGAAACCGGGGCTGCTTGTCGAAGAAGGTGCAAAATTCAACTGTGTAACTGGTGGTTGCTCCCAAGTGGGCTCGTACGCTCCTGTTCCAGGTTACGGCGAGGCAAGGCTAGGTGGTGGGCTGAGGGTGGCTTGCTCTGTCAGTCAGCAAGATTCATTTCCAAAGTTGTCTTGGGGCTGCCCGCATTCTTTGGGCTTTTCATGTTGGCTTTTGTGCTGAACTGGGCTCGACATTCATGCTGAGTTTCGATTTCCGTGACAAGTCCTCTTCTCGGAGATTTACAGCTCAGCTGCTTTCATTTGCCAGGCTAATGCTTTGGAATGCAGGTTGACAATCCAGATGTGAAACCCTTCTTCTTGTAAAGAAAACAAGGGATTAAATGTGTTTTAAGAGGGTTTGAAAAAAATAATTCAAGATTGAGGCCCCCAAACTCAACATCTGAAGTCCTGAAGTACTGCTATTAGCTGGGGATGGGAAATTCAGACTTGAAATGTGTCGTCTTTGGCTGGGCTGCCAGAGATGGCACCACTTGGCTTTCGATGTACCTGAACTGCCCCTACCAAATGCTTTGTAAGGTGTTACAAAATGGTAGATAATCAAATGATGTAGCTTCATGCAATTAGTTGGAGTTAAGGAGTGGCTGGGGTATTGCTTCTGCTAAATGTGTAGTGAAGGGGGGGCAACTGAGTGTTCACTTGGAAATGTGAACTGGCTGTTCACTCTGGAGCAAGTCCAGAGGAGGCCATGAGGATGATAAAGGGGGCTGGAGCACTTCCCATACGAAGACAGGCTGAGGAAGTTGGGGCTGTTCAACCTGGAGAAAAGAAGCTGCATGGAGACCTCAGAGCAGCCTTCTAGTATCTGAAGGGAGCCTATAAGGATGTTGGGGAGGGACTCTTCATTAGGGACTATAGTGATAGGACAAGGGGTGATGGGTTCAAACTGAAACAGGGGAAGTTTAGAGTAGATATAAGGAAGAAGTTCTTCACAGAGAGGGTGGTGAGGCACTGGAATAGGTTGGCCAACGAAGTTGTGAATGCTCCAACCCTGGCAGTGTTCAAGGCCAGGTTGGACAGAGCCTTGGGCGACATGCTTTAGTGTGACATGTCCCTGCCCATGGCAGAGGGTTGGAACTAGATGACCTTAAGGTCCTTTCCAACCCTAACTGTTCTATGATTCTATGAAATGACTGTCTTTTCCTGTTATTCCTTGGTAAAGATAGAATCATAGAATGGTTTGTGTTGAATGGGTCTTAAAGTTCCTCCAGTTCCAACCCCTACCACCTTCAGGGCAGGGACACCTTCCACTAGAGCAGGTTACTCCAAGCCCCTGTGTCCAACCTGGCCTTGAACACTGCCAGGGATGGGGCAGCCACAGCTCCTCTGGGCACCCTGTGCCAGCGCCTCAGCACTCTCACAGGGAAGATGTTTTCTGATTTGACTCCTCCAGTTTCAGGAGGGAACCTGTATGTAGGATTATCCTTGTTTTTGGAGTGTGTGGAGGAAGACCCAGGTGGAGCAGGTTGGCTCTTCAGCATCGTTCCCGTTGCAGAGTGAAATGTCTGACCAGAGTACAGGGCTTCTCTAAAGCATGTTTGAATTGGAAGAGAATATAATAGTGGTGTTTAATGTCCAAACCATTTTTTTCAGGGGGAAACATAATGGCCTCAGCCAGGCCATTGAATCTGATCGTTCGTGCTCGTGGTTATTTGTACAATGCATCTATCAATATCTGTTTGGCGTTTAGAATTATCTGGGTTGGAAATGACAGAGCAAGAGTTCATTGTCCTTTGAAAGAAAAGATGAAAACATCTAGAGTTTTCTCCTGCCCATGTGGAAGGAGCAGACATTAGGAGCCTGTACTACAGATGTCTTCACTTGGGAGGCTCAGAGTTGAGAATAAAAAGCTTGTTGCTTTTTACATGGGACTAATAATGCAATTCGTTGGGACTAATAATGGGATCTCTTCTGATCAGCTTTAAGAACTTCTGTAGCCCAACAATTTTGCAGGTAGAAGAGGCACATTTTGTATATTCAGTTGATGTTTGTTCTTGTCAGAAAGATCTCTGCCTTTTTACGATGTTGTGGAACAACAGATTAGTACAAGGATGCTAAGAAATGGGTTTAACAAATGACAGAAATGGCTTATGTTTTTCCTAGTTAAAAATTAGGGAAAAACACACCACCCCCCACCCCCGCCCCCGGGCTAAAAGTGGCTTTGGGAGTACCAGGGGATTTCATTTTATTTTAAAGTGGGATGTAAGTTGAGTAAATGGAAATCTTAATTCTGGGCCTGCACAGGCCAAGCTAGGAGGTAATTTTTTGCCCTGTGTGTATTCATGTTCTTCCCCTTTCTGTTTTGTTTTTCATTTCTGGAAACAAAGCAGTTCGGCTGCAGTAAATGTTATTTGCTGCAAACCCTTGCCCGCTTGGTGCCAGCTTGTTCCCATACATTTGAGAGCGATCAGCCAGCCAGCTTCTGCAAACAGTTGCAGGAGAAGCACAACAAGCACCAGTAATCTCTTCAGTTTGATAAACCCTGTATTTGTGTAGCTTGATAAAGTGGAGGCTTAAGGTTTCCTTCCTGTGCTGGAGTTCGTCACGCTGGAATTCAGAACTCGTGCATCGAGATCAAGCCGGTGTTTAGCCACGGTCTTCTGAAGTGTCTTACAGACACGTTGTTTAGTGGCACTGAACCCTTGGCTTTGTGCAGCTTTTGCCAATTAATCACTTTTGGTCCTTCCAACAATGAACTGTAGAAAGGAGAAAATCATAGAGGAGCGGAGCAGCTGGATAAGGGCTCCCTCTGTATAACAGCCTTTCCTTGCTCTGCAGAAATCCACAGGCACAGAGCCACGCTAAACAGTAAGTGTTCAGCCACATCTGCAGAAAATCCATGGGAGGGCATGTGGAAAGTTGGCACAACTTTTGGTGGAAGGAAGTGGGAAGAAAGAAAATCATTAGCTAAAGCTATCCATGACTCGTAGACTTGAGGTCGTCTTATCTGTGGAAGTTCTTCTTCCACCCTTTGTGTTGTTTTAACCACTTCTCTGAGTAATCTGAACTTTTTCCATGACTGCAGACTTGGAATGGAATATTTTTGGGCCATCAGCTCAAGAGACATTTTTCTCTGCTCTTGGTCTGTTTCAGACTTCTGGGAAGGTGGCTGAGCAGGTAGGACACAAATGACTCGAGCGATATCAAGGAAAGCCTTCCCTGCCAGGCCTCTCATTCCCCGTATTTGCTCAGCTCTGAGCATGTTGTTAGATGATGTATTCCTCTTGCTAATTTAGTCAATTTACCATTGATTCCAGTAGAGCTTGATGAAGTATGTCAGCTGGAGATCAGTCCCAGATGCCTGGGTTGACCTTAGCTTTATCAGCTGCTTTCAATACTGTAACCATGAAGCACTTGCAAGTTTTCTGGTTCCTCCCATGATTGATAGACCAATTCTAAAGTGTCTTTCCTCCTCGTTTGTGATCCAAGAGGATAATGCCATGCAGCTGTCCACAGCATGATGCTCTTGTGGAGAACACTGCAATGCTCTGTTGGCTTGTTACCAAACTGAATGTTTATTAAAATGGCAGTTGTGTTTTTCAGGCTTGACAACTCCCTAATACATGGTTTTGCAATTTCCTCTTCTCTAAATATCTTGAGTGGAATTGAACAAATCTCGTAATGCTCAGGTGGGCCTGAGTTGTTTTAGAAAAGGTTTAACTGCGGATATATAGAGTGGAGAAGAGTGGCAGTACCTGTGGGCTGGTAGGAATGAGCCTTCAGCAGTTGATGGAGGTGGATGGTCATTTTGAGTGTGGTGTTGGTGAACTTCACTGGGGTTCATCAGCTGCTGTGGTTCTAAGGGATGAGCTGGTGAGGATAGGTTTTCCTCACCTGGCCCCAGGACCCCTCCTGCTGTATTCCCAGCATGCTATCACTGATCTTCATTGCTTGGGTATGGGCATGCTGCAGAGCATCTTCCTTAGGGCTGCAGTTTGTACAAAAACTCTGTGAACTCCTAGCCCCATCTGAGGCTGGTGGAATCCTTCCCGGGATTAGGAGCCAGGATTTGACCAGCGCAACTTTTTTAAACCATGTTTTGCATCTGCTGGCTGTGTGATGTGGGGGTTCTGCAGAGGTGGTTGATGATGAGCATTTGAGCTGCTCATTGAGAGGCAGAGCACAGGGTTAGATTGGTCTGTCTGGGGAAGGGTGCTCATCAAATTTCTAACATACCTTTTAATTTTAAAACCCCAAAAGAAATGACAAATCCCATCTTCCTCTGAAGGGGGAGGTTTAATGGTAGGAGATGAGCCACTGTGTCATCACCCTGAGAAACCCTCTGGAGAGTGGCAGGTCACTGGTCTATCTGCCTGAGAGTGGCTTTGCCCGTTCATAAAGTGAGTGATTCTGGAAGGAACGGGACACTCGAACTTGAATCACTGAAGTCAGCATCACACCAGCATGTTGAGCTGTCTTCCCTTTTTGCTCCTCAAACTGCAGTCCATGTAATATATTTTTGATCTCCAGCTACGCAAGAACACTGCTGGTCATTTTTTCTAATCTTCCTTAATCTGCTTAGAAACCAAAAGCACTTAATGTCCACTGGTTGAATAAATCTCAGTTGTAGGGGCCATGACAACAGCGAAGTGTTTCACTAACTTAAGCTTTTTAATGTGAAAATGTGGGATGTTCTTTTGGGTTAGAAGTAGCATTAATGCTTCAGGGATGGTTTGGTCCTGCTTCTTGGATTGAGCTTTCTTTGCGTCAGAATGAGCTTGTACACCCCACACAGTCTGCAGACGGCTCAGGAATTCTGGTATGCCTTTGGAGGCGCTCGCCATGGAGCAGGGCGATTCTGCTCAGCCGCGCTCCCAGCAAGGCCGAACAATTTGGTGATTTTTCTCCTGGGGACAAAATGACATCAGCCATTTATAACCATCGCTTTAAACCGCTGTGGAGCTGGGGCTGTCTCGTGGGCAGGTTTTGAGAAATGAGGCATTTTTCTTTCAAAGGTGCTTGGGAAACTTCTGCCAGGACTCCCAAGTGACGGGGCCTTTGTGTGGAGGAAGGAGCGGGCTTGGGGGTTATCCATCAGCGTGCTGTGGCATCCTTCACAGCCCCACTTCGTCAAAGAGACATTCCCAGCCCTGTCTTGCTGGCTGGCTGGGGTCGGGCAGTCGTGATGTATTGTTGGGCTGACGGATGGCATGCAAGCTGAGGGTGGATTTATGGAGAGCACCTCTTGTGAGTAAACCCTTAGGAAGCAATGTGCTGGCTTTTAAGAGGGTCTTCCCATAGATTCATTGACTACGGTTACTTACAAGGTTGCAAAAATGGATGAGGATTGATTTTTGTCTCCTGGTAGAAGGGTGGCTTATCTGGGTGAGGTGGTGGGACCCAGGTGGGTGAGATGCTCTGTCTCACTGGTTTTTATTTTTCTGGTTTCTTTCAGTGGGACTAAGGCCTCCTTCTTTGGTGCTCACAAGAGTACCGTGGCAGGGGGTTGGAACTGGATGATCTTAAGGTCCTTTCCAACCCTGACTATTCTATGATTCTATGATTCTGTTGCATTACTGTGATGGGTCCACACTTTAAGAAATACAGAAGTGGTAATGGTCAAGTAGATGTTAAAGCGACCACAGCTGCATGGTGCATAACTTAAACTTTTTGGGGTTGGGTTTTTTTTGGGAGGCAGATTTCTTTTGAGAAATGGACTGGAAACCTCACTTTGCAGTGTTTAGCAGATGAATGGTGTGTAATGGGAAATTGCTATACCTTCTTTCCTAGAGGAATTATGGCAACTGATGTGTATTTGTACTTAAAGCTATTGATATCTATGGGAAAGTATTGCAGTGGTGTACAAACTTGGGAAAAATCAGTGACCAAAAGAAAGCAGGGGTGAATATTACAAAGAATTTCCAAAGGCAGTATCTTAAATTCCTGCCTAGGTTTTGACTAAAGGGAAAACAAACAAATGTGGGGTCTGAAATAGCTTCTGTCCTTCCATTTCTGCTATAAGTTCTCATAAAATAAACAAATTGTAACAGGGAAAGTGTTTTGATTGGCAGGGTTTTGTTACATGGATGTAAGTAGGCTTCAGTGTCTTGGTGCTCCAGGCTTTCCTAGAGATGCAGAGTTCATGATGATACCTGTGAGCAGTATTTCCTTGCTTTCTCTCAGTCAGGTCTCTAGAAAAATAGTTTAATGACATTACCCGCATAACTGGAAGATCTTGCTGGAAGTTTTGACAGTGTGGCCTAAAACTGTCTCTGTGTTGCTGGAGCACTCAGATTTTGGATTTGAATAAAAATAAGTGATGTTTACAAGTCCAAGGAGTGCTGCGGGCCTGGTGCGCCTCTGTGAGTACAGTGCGCTGGGTGCGTGACTTCAATGAACGTACATTAGACGCAAATTATAAATAATTCTTGTGAGAGGGGATTTTTTTTTTTATATTAATGTCCATTTGGTAACAGGTAACTGCAGATTTGCTTGAAACACAGTAAATCAAAGGAAAGGTCACTTATTGGGAGTAAAGGGGATGAATAAATAATGTGGCTTTACTCTCATGTAGTTCTAGTGAAGGAGACTATTATCTCCTTCCAGATAACTGGGAAAGGATACTTAAAATACTATATCATATGAATATAATTATTGCCTGCCTTATATCACTGTGAGTTCTCAACACATCTGGACAGAGAGTAGTTCCAGTAATATTAAAGCGTACTATTTTGGTTGGCACGCTGATGCTGTGGTATATGCCAATTAGTAATGTTTCTTGGAAACAGGCTGCTTTAAAACTGTCCCTGAACTATTCCCCAGGGAAATTATTCAATTAAGTACAGCTAAAATTAATGTCCATGGGTTTTGTTCGGATGAAACAAAATAAGCAGCTGGAAAAGGGAAAACTTCTCAGTGTGTGCTTTTAAAATAACAGCTCTAACTAATAACTGTGTTTGCTGGACTCGATACCGCTGTTTGTTTTCTCAGGGTTGTTCTTTAGCTGTGAATGATCCTATGAGGGCTACCACAGCTGATGGCCTGGGATGGTTCTCTGTCACCACCATGCATTTTCAAATCACCATCTGCTGCCTCTAGACCTTTTGAGTGGATGAAGTGTTCTGTGTTATGTGGGAGTATCAAAGGGTGACCCAGATATAATCTTAAATGCTTTGGGATCATGGAATTACAGAGTCACAGACTGGTTTGGGTTGGAAGGGACCTTAAAGCTCATCCATCCAATCCCAACCCCCTGCCACGGGCAGGGACACCTTCCACTAGAGCAGGTTGCTCCAAGCCCCTGTATCCAACCTGGCCTTGAACACTGCCAGGGATGGGGCAGCCACAGCTTCTCTGGGCACCCTGTGCCAGCGCCTCAGCACCCTCACAGGGAAGAGCTTCTGCCTGAGATCTTGTATCTACGGATGACTGGGGCTGCTTGGCTGTGGTGTGAATGGCGGTGTGTGGAAATGGTGGTCCTGGATATGTCCTCTTAGTCCTTGGAGCAGACAATAAAGTTTTCTGTAGCAGGACACATAATTTCCTCTTGTTTTGGCAAGTTTCAGCCTTAAGGATGCTGAAGGTTTGGTGAAACCAGTGGGAAAAGGTTATGCTGGAGGCATGGGCTGGTCCTTGGACCCTCAGGCTGCTCTTCACTTCCCAAAGGTCAGGCAGAGGTTGCAGGACTCTAGAGCATCTTGTCCTGTCTTTCCACAGACTGGAAAGACTTCACTTTTGTCAAGAACTAGGAGAACCAGAAGCAATCCTGTTTCTCTGCAAGGATTCCTCAGCATGGAGAGCTGGCATGGCCTGGGGTCCATGGGGTATGATGGAAGAAGGACCTTGTGCAGGGAGAGCTGATGTATTGGATGCCTCAGGCTATTAACCTGAGACTGCTGGGCTGGAGCTGGTCACCGGCTGCATGGGGGAAAAGAACCATCCTTGCTGCCTGCTCTCCTGGACACAAACTAAGTCTGCCAGCTCCTGCCCTACTCTGCCTGGAGGTCCTGCAGCCTGGCTGCCCTCATCTTTGCCCACAGAGCTGCTGCCCAGAACTGCAGGAACAGGGGAGAGTGAGCAATGATTTTATGGTGCCTGGACCCCAAGCAGAGCTGCTGGGGAAGCAGCGAGGAAGCGAGATCCCCTCCTGCCTCCCTGTCGCACTGGGACTGTGATGTAAATGTGGCATGTCATAAAGCATGCTCCCAGCAGTTCTCTCTGGCTAGGAGAGGTCTTCTGAACCTGACTGTCTCCAAGGACTATCAAGTGCCCCTTAAATTAGACGAGCTAAAGAGTGAGACAGCTGAAATGCTGAGGAACGAACTGGTTTGCTCCCTTGGAGAAATTAGTATTTGGGGGGGTGGGGGCATGTGTTAATACTTAACAGGAAGTTCTGCCAAAGAGATTAAGTGTCAGAGATTAAATTGAATTTGGCGTGATGGAGGGAAGAATCTTCATCTTTGCTTGAAACGCACAACTCATCACAGCAGAAAAGTGTCGGTATCCTGCTGTCCTGAGCAGCACAGAGCTTGATTTGAAGGAACGTGAACCAGAAGGATTTTGAGTATTGCCAAGGAGTTGAACAGTGAGGAGAAGCCCAGGACTGCACTAACGCGTTGCCTGTGGCATGGAGAGAGCCTGCAAAACCCAGGCAGGCCCAGCAGCGATGCAGAAAAATTAAGATTCTTGGATTTGTATTTTTTACTGTGTTTTGCTCTTTTCACTCTGCCTTGACATTATGGCTGGCATGTCATGCTAAGGTTCTTCAGCTTTCTGAGGTACTTACATTAGTTGCAATCTTCATTTCATACCACTGGCATTTTGAACAATGCTTGCTTTCTTATTAACATGTAATTACGTGGTTTGGACCCATATAGAGGTTGGCATTCAATATGTGATTCATTTCTTTGGTATCTAGCTCTTCTCCTGAGGCAGCAGAGACCTGAAGGAGGGAAGAAAGCCTGCTTGGCTTCTACACTGAGTTCCAGCCTTATTGTAGTATTTTTGTGTAGCATAAAACATTAGGGATTTTAGTTTTCTGTCTGTTTTTCTTAAGGCTGACTGCAGTTCCATGACTCACAGTGGGTATCCCGTGGAGATGCATTACTCATCAGTAAATACTATTGAGTGATCTGTAGATTTAAATCCACAGAAAATCCAAACAATTCCAAGGAAATGCTTGGTCAGCAACACTGTTCTGCTGCACTGTGCTCCAGCGCCAGGACTGTTTCTCTCTGCCTAGGCCTTATTTCATGTGCCACCTTTCACTTGGCTTTTGGCTTTCTTACTCCACAGACAGAACAAGTGCAACTCAAAGTTGCCAAAACCAAATGTGTCTTTTTATGTGTTTTAAAGAAAACAAATCAATTAGTGTGAAGTCCTGTATGAAAGCAGAACTCTGGCTGAGCAAGAGCCTGTTCTCCTTCATGGGAAGAGACATTCATCCTTCCCAATGTCTCCATGAGTCAAGGAGAATGATTTTAATACCAAGAAGTCACACACCTTCAGGTAGGTGGTGCAGCTGTGTGGAACATGGGCAGAAACAAGGAGAGATGGGATGGAAAGGCAACTACATCATTTTCCTGCTCCTGAGTGGAGATAGTAAGAAAAAAACCCACATGGGTTCCCACAAAATAAACCATAGTGTTCCTGGAAATGGCCCGGCTCTGCTACTGCCTGGCTTTCACTCCCTCAGCATACTGCTTCCCCTTTCTCCATAACGAGTTGACTTTCTCTCTCATGAGCTCCTTAACAGGAGAAACAGCAAAGAGGGCTCTGGGGTTTGGTAGGTTGGTTCATGGTGCACTGGTGATGAGCATCCATAGCAGTTGGATAGGGTCATCTCCTCCATGTCCATGTGCTGTGCTTCATGTTGTGACTTGTTATCTCAGATGATCTAGTGGAAGGTGTCCCTTCCCATGGCAAGGGGTTGGAACTGGATGAGCTTTAAGGTCCCTTCAATCCAAACCATTCTAGGATTCTGTGTTATGTCTTTTGTGGTTAAACTGTACGGCATTAATGTGTGTGCTGTAGCTCTGGTGGAGCTTGTTGCTGTTCCATCCCGCGGAGAAAGATGCAGTATTGATTCTGTGTGTTTAGTATGATCTCATGACCTAGCAGTTAACTTGCTCCTCTGAATAGAGCATTGCTAGAGCAGTGTGGGGCTTGCCTGGCATTGGCAGGGTCTTGGCACCAGGGTTGGAAAGGGAGGGAAGATGGAGTGGCTGTATGGGCTGGAAAAGATGCTTTTGCTTTCCGGAAACGTTTGGGCTTTTCATTTTGTTGTCAAAACTGAGAATTTCATTTGCAAGCAGCAAGCTGGTTATTCACTTCAAGGCAGTCAGGGATGGGTTTCAGCATAAGGGGCGTCATTGAGGAGGTGAAACGCTGAAGGTCCAAGTGTGCCAAGCGCTCAGGGATGTACTGGTTTTATCATCTGTTAAACAGTTTTCCAGTGGAACGTGTTCCCTTGGAAAACCTCTGGCCAGCTGTAGAAAGACTTGATGGCTGAGTCGACACAGAAGATGGGGCTGCCAGAGAAGCCCCATTTCAACCCCATAGGAAGTGTTGTTAGAAATACCAGCGGAGAAGTTGGGAATGTGGGAAAGGCAGATGGTCCTCGTGCTGAAGGACCTGTGGTCTCCGTGTGGTGCTGTGGACAAACCCTGTGCCAGGAGCTTGTGGCCTGTTTGAGGAGGAGTAGAGGAGAAAAGCAAAAGGAGCCGTTTGGACCCAGCGGACTGCTCCAGCCGCTGGCTTGGCTTCGGCTGAGGGTTTGCTTTCCCATCCTGCACGAGCCCTTTGCGCAGCAGTCTGGCTGTAGCATGATGTATGGCCATTTCCCAGCGAGATGACTTATGGCTCTAATGTGTGGGATGGCTGGCTCATGGGAGGCTCCAAAATTATCCATGCCATAGCTGGAAAGAAGCAGAACCAGCTTTCTACAGAAGGCATCAGCACTTTTAGGAATCAAACCAGAATGTTTCTGATTTTCATGGCAGCGGCAAAGTCTTCAAAGGGAAAAGATATGAAGAATGAGCTTTTTTCCTGATAAATTCCTAGGATTATATGTAATTTTTTCTGCTCAGTTTTCTATGGCCTGTTCTCGATTGGTGTCTTTTGCATGAATCTTTACTTTTCTATCTATTAGCCATAAATACACCCTTACTGCTGCTACCAAGTGGTTGTTCCGCTGCAATTTAAGGGAAGGATTTTACCTTCTGGTAGTCACTTAGCACACATACGTGCACATGGAGGAACTGCGGAATTTGGTAGCAGCAAAATGTGATGCTAGTGTGACTTACAATGCAACCCTTTAATTCAGAGATACTCTAAACATCATCTTTGATGTATCATTTGAGATGGTGAAGCCAAGCACAGTAGAGCTTATGGAAAGTGCTTATATCGAGGGTTTGGAGCAGTCACTTCACTTTTCATTTTCCATCTCAGTAAAACTTTGAAAAGAAATATTTAACACCGATGTGCTCACATCTCTGAGTATTCTTGTGCTGATGTGGGTCAATCGATGGATTCTGGATTCTTTAGAAGTTGGCTGTAGGCATTGACAGGGCTTCATCTTGCTGTGACCAGAGAAGCAAAGCAGTAAGAGTTATTTGTCAATTCTTTGCTTGGAAGCTTTAATTCCTTAGCTGTGATAGCTGATGCAGCAACAAGTTCAGGTCGGATTAAGTGAGGTTTGTATTTGGTTTGTGGGCAAAAATAGGTTTTAAGTGTAATGAAAAATACAAAACAAACCCACAATTTCTTATATTTTTTTCTTTTTAAATAAGCAGAAGGAGCTTTTCCTCCCTTTGCTCATGCTCTCTGCAGTAAATACCTCTGTTCTCCCCAGGAGGCAGGATTGATGTTGGAGCAGGAGAGGACTGACTCCAAAGCTGGATGCAGTACTCCACGTGGGGGCTCACCCAGAGCACAGGGGCAGAATCAGCTCCCTTGACCTGCTGCCACACTCCTCTGGATGCAGCCCAACATAATATTGGCTGTGAGCATGCATTGTCTGCTCATGGCCAATCTCTCATGTACCCCCAAGCCCTTCTCCTCAGGGCTACTTTCAAACTTCTCCTGTTTCAGCTAGGCTTAAATTACTCAGATTTTAATACCAGGGTTGTTCAGCAGGTTTTACCTTCTGCTTCAGGATCCTGCTTCACTGAGAGAAGACTTTGGCTAAACCCGTGTTATGGGTTGAAATGTGGTTTGCAGTGCAGTGTTCCGGAAACGTCCTTTGAGAGGTCACTGCAGTCCTTTAGCCGTCAGCCAGCTTCTTCCGTCTGCTCCCTCGTGTCAGGGGATCCTCACTCCTTCCCTGTTTCCAGGTTTATTTAGTTTAAATTGTTCCGTGCATTGTCAGGTAAATGGGAGGTGATAGAAATTGCCACCTTGAAGGGCAGAGCGGGTTGCAGGTGGGTCATCTGTCAGATGTCTTTGTGGTCTTTGGAGCCTACTGAGACCTGACATTGGATCGTCAGCACTCTGAAGACCTTCTTAGGTGTGGAGTTAGTTTTCTCTGGCAGCAGTTCTGCCTACTTTAGAAATTCATGACTAGTTGTCAGCTCTGCCCTGCACAGCGTGCATTTCCATTGTGATTCCTTTGCCTTAGAGTGGGGAGAAATTCTTTAACATGAAGGTGAAGAGCTGCTGTGAACCACAACAGGATGTTGGTGGGGATAGAGGGGTGGATGGGTGTTCCTGTGAAGGGTGTTGGTGGTAGCAAGGGCATTCTGGCCTGGGGAACCTGCTCGAACGGGCTTCTGACTCAACTGGTGATGGGTGAGAACCTCCCTGTGCTTTCTCCGCATGCCAGCCCCAGTGCAGCTGCGAAGGAGAAGACCCTGCTCGGACCTCCTGAGTGCCCCAACACTTCTGGTCTTAACTGCACGTTACACCAAAGGACCGGTTGCTTGCTGAGCTTTGGGCTATGTGCTTGGTGAAGTGGCCTGCTCCCCTGAAACCTGGCCGTAACAGGAGACCTATAGATACAGAATCCTACAATGGTTTGGGTTGGAAGAGACCTTAAAGCTCATCCAGCTCCAACCTCCTGCCAGGGGCAGGGACACCTTCCACTAGAGCAGGTTGCTCCAAGCCCCTGTGTCCAACCTGGCCTTGAACACTGCCAGGGATGGGGCAGCCACAGCTTCTCTGGGCACCCTGTGCCAGCGCCTCAGCACCCTCACAGGGAAGAGCTTCTGCCTCAGAGCTCCTTTCAGTCTCCCCTCTGGCAGGTTAAAGCCATTCCCCCTTGTCCTGCTTCTCCCAAGCTGCACTGTCTGGTTCTCTGGTTCAGAAATGGCTCCCGCTGGTTGGTGTGACAGGGCACTGGCTTGCACAGGGGGATGGGAAAGGAGAGGCTCTCAACATAATCCAAATTGCATTGCCTTGGGCTTTGAAACGATGACAGAAAATTTTCCTCCTCACATTTGTTCTCATTTAGCTGCAGCATGTTCAACAGGATGTTTTTCAAGGAGGGTCTGGTCAATGCTGGCAAAGGAAAGTCTCTTGTTTCCCAAGCATCCTTATCACTTTGTCCTTGACAACGATGGGAACTTTCGGCGCGTTTCTTTGATTCAGAGACACTTATGAACATGCCTGCCCTTGCAGCAGCTCTGTGCTGCCTTTCCTGTGTGCTGAGTCACACAAGGCAGATAAAGCTTCCCCAAAACGTTGTTGGCTTTGCAGATGTTAGACCTGGGAAAGTTGGGTGGGAGGTGGAGGAGAGTTAATATCTAAGCTATGGACTGAGCAAATCTTGCAGTTCAAATACAGCACCTGCCATCACTTGGGAAAATGTATTTTGGTGTAGGATGAACAATAACATCTTGATATTATAAGCAACTTCACAAATCTGGAGAGTTTTGTCTGGAATAGAGCAGCTTTGGTGTGGTGATGCTGCCTAACTGCAGGAGTGGTGAACGATTTAGAGCCACAGGATAAAATGGAGGCTGCACATGCAGAGGAGCAGCTGATGGTTGCCCTCTGCCCTCCCTTCATGTGATGGTTTAGGCTGTGGGACATGAAGCAGGAGTTTGTATTTTAAGATCTTTTTTGTATTTTCAAAGTACAATGTTTTGTAGGTGCTGATACAATTTTACATAGGGATTTGCTGGAGATTACATTGCTTTTGGGCAGCCTTAAAATGCGTGCATCAGAGGGGTGATGCTTCAGTCTCCCAACTCTCTGGGAGATTAAAACCTCTGTGCTGCGCACACCTCTGAAGCACCTTTGTGCCTTCAGAACTTCTGATTATTTGATATTTGGGTTTTGTTATCCTTATGTATGATCAAACTGGTTTTATCTCTGTATCCAGCTACAGTGCTTGGCACTTGGTAAGGTTTGAGGATGCAAGCACCCTGCCCAGCTAACTCACCTTCCAACAGCTAACACCTTCTGGTGCAGGCAGGTGGGTTTTGGAGGAAACCGTCCCCTTTCAACTGCTGGTCTAAAGGCGATGGCCAGCTGGGAGGTAAAGTGCTCCTGAGAAGCTGCAAGAACTAATGGCACCTATTGGCACTACCCTTGCCAGCCCAAGGTTTTCTTCTAGTGTCGCAGGGAAGTTTTGGAAGTCCAAGAAATGCCCTTTTTTTGTGTCATCCCCTTTTTCCTAGAAGAGATATTTGGGAAGTTTCTTGTTTGAAGGAATACACTAAAGGTTAATTAATAAAGGCTCTGTCCTGTTGATGGGACTTCTTTTCTTTAACCCTTAACCAGCATTCAGACAGGGTTATGATGCATAAAAATGAACACAAAAATAGTGTCTCTTGCTCACTGAACACTGTGCTCTAACTTCTGCTTTTGCTTATAGTCTGTGAAACCTGAATGCTCCAGCAGTGCTGCTGCACAGGGATGCAGTGCTGGATCTGCTGGGGTGGCATGGCTGCTTTCCCCAGCCTGGTCCCAAAAGACAAACTAGATTTAGTAAGGCAGTGATCAGTAGTGGGGAAACTGCTAGAAGTGTAACCAGAGCAAGATGCCTTGCAGTAGCATTCAGGTTTTGGCCACTGTCCTCCTGATTTATCATACACAAAAGGAGCCGTTCCTACCTGCAGAGAAGAAGGCAGCTCAGAGGTGATGTTTTCATAGACTCAGCAAGAAGCCCTGGCTGCGTATTGCAAGAAAATTAGAGCATAACAGTCAGCAAGAAAGAAATTTGGTACCTGAATGTGGCTTTTAATTTTCAGTGTTAAAAAACCCCAACCCACCAACCACTCTTGGCACAAGCCTTTTACCTACTTTGATTTCCATGGCAAAATTAAAGCCATCAGTTGTATGAGGCTGAGGGTGGGTTGGCTTAAAATTTTCCTTTCTTTGTTAAAAATAGATGTAGGAGACATTTTGCTCCCTTTCCTTTCCACAGAAGATCATCTGGGCAGCAGGCAGAACTGCCATCTGTACAGCTCAGTAATGGAGCCAAGTTAGGACTTTAGAGTGGTTTGTGTTGGAAGTGACTTCAAAGCTCCTCCAGTTCCACCCCCCTGCCATGGGCAGGGACACCTTCCACTAGAGCAGGTTGCTCCAAGCCCGTGTCCAACCTGGCCTTGAACACTGCCAGGGATGGGGCACCCTCTGTGGTTGCTTGGTTGGGACTGCACCAAATGCTCTCTAAAGGATTTACAGAGATGGTGATTCTGAACTTGTTCTAATGACTATGCAATCGCCAAGCATTGAGATGCTGTGCTCCAGGGACTGAAATTGCAGGTTTCCTATAGCATACACACTAATTCTCTTACTTTGGCTAGTGTTTTGTAGCCTTTGTGGGTACCTAGACTGATCCTGTTATTTCAGGCTATATATTTTATTTCTGCTCTTGAAGTGGAGGAGTGCACTGCATCTGAAGTTGAGGTCTCTTGCATAGTATTTCCCAGGATTTGGACCTTGCAGCGCATGTGGAGCACTGGTCTGTCATACTGGAGGACAGAAGGATGCAGCTGGTTTCCATTTTGGAGCCTCCAGCAGGAGTGTGCTTGTTGAGCCATGATGCTGCGGGGCTCGGAGATTAATGCTCGTGTTTCTCTTTCCCCAGAGATCATCGATGACCTCAGTAACCTGGTGGAAAACACAGATGACAAGCTTCGCAACCAGACGCGGCACGTGAAAATGGTGGACAAGAAATCAACGTCCTGTGGTAATAAATGGCTTGAGCACAAATCCTGCCCTGTTATTAAATGAAATTAAATGAAAAGTAGCTTTAGCGCTCAAAGGCTGCATCCCCCAAGGGCAGCTTCTGTGGAGAGTGAGGAGAACCCACCTCTCCAAACAGCTGATACTGCCGGTTTGACTCACTGTGTTTGCTGCATGTTAATCCAGTTAATTTCCTTAAGCCATTTGACTCCAGTGTTGCACAATATTCCGATTGGAAATTGTAGAACTGTATGAAATGAGAGCACTACATGTTAATGAGCTTTAACAAAGCTTGCTAGCTACCAGCTCTCACAAACTGGTCATAGTGGGGAGTGATGCCGCAGGGGCAGTTCTGGTGGTGTCCTGCAGGAATGTGTTCTCAACCAAGAGGCATTCAGAGCCTGCCAGACATGAAATCACAGCTGGTGACTCTTCAAGCTGTGCGCAAGCTGGTCAAACTAAATTGTTGCCCCGTTCCATACAGCCAAAGAGAGGGTATTCATCTCAGGCGAGTGAATGCAGGATTCCTCTGTGGGATGAAGAGCTGGGGGGTTGATAGCAATGACTGTGGGTGATGGCAGAAAATGTCTTGATGTTGGGAGGATGACTGACTGAGGAGTGAAGTCCGTGGGAAGGTGGTGGTAATGAGACACTTGCAGCTACTGTGTGTCTGGTTCTGTGTCCGTGGCTCATTTTTGCCATACTAGAAGGCTCAAACTTCTGACAAGGGTGATTTATGCTCTAGAAATTTGACTTCTAGCCAGAAGTTCATGAAATTTGGAGAAGTTCATGTAGTTTAGGAGAGAAAGAAAGTTGAGGGCTAAGTTGGTCATGTGTCTCTTTTGGGCTGGTGGGGAGATTTTATTCTGTAGCGTGGTGATCCAGCAGCAAAAGCTACTGAGCTCTGGCTGGCAGTGAGACCTTTTTCAGGCAGTGACAATGTATGTCAGGGATTTATTTAGTTCTTCATCAGCAATAACTTTTTGAAAGCTTGGATGATAAAGGTTGATGAAAACTTGTGATGACTTATTCTTGTGAAAACCTGTGTGAAAACCTGTGACTTCATCCTCCTTCTTCTAGAGGATGAAGCTGCATTCCCAGAGTGTTTGTCTCTGATGTCTCTTGTAGCAACTACAGATAGAACTGAAGTTGTGGCTGCAGAGTTCGTGACCAAATTTTGAATTTTAGATCTTGAATATTGACTCAGGATGGATTTAATCTGAAAGTTAACACTTTGCACTTGTTAAAAAAAAGCACTCGCACTTGAATGCTGCAGAGTGCCCCTGTAGGCCTTTGGAGTATCCCCTTAATTCCTGTGCTTTCATTTTCTGCATGAGTACAGAGAAGCACAAAGTCAATCCTGTTTCATACAGGACAGCTTCTCTCTCCTTAGGTATTTCTACCCTCTTTTTAGGTTCTTCATGCAAATGCAGCCCCCAGACAATGTTGCTGGATAATGAGCCTGCCTCTTTAACTCTGAAGCCCATGCTGGCTGCTGGGGAATTTGAGAGGAGGAGGAGGAGGATGGGAGAGGCAAAGGCTGGGAGGATCCTGGCTGGATTCCTCGGGGGTGACCTCTCTCACCCTTTCCACATTGAAAAACATTTTTTCTGCAAGGGATGGTGAGAAGCTCTGTGCTCGGTGCCCGTTCCCTCTACTCCAATAGGTCTTCCTGTGTTTGCATAACAATTTGGGCATATGTAAACACTATATTGCCTCAGATAGCTGCTCTGTTCTGCCTGAGCATGAGGTTAAGAACAATAAAGCTGGAAAACACAGGCTTTAATGGCATTCTTCCCATCCCTTTTCCACCCTTATCGCTGGCACTGAAAGTTAACTTGTATATAAGATCAGAAAAAACCCTCTGTGTATGTACAATTATTCCTTGAGCAAAGCTAAGCAGTGGGAAAACTGGCACCTGCTAGTTAATCCCTCCCCCTCGTCCAATGTAGAATTTAAATCAATAAAATATTTAGTAACTCTTTGCTTTTGGCATGCTACTTTGGATTTAAACTGGGGTGAAGTGCTCAGTCTTCCCCCTTGCCCACCCTTTCCTTCCCCAGGATGCAGATATTTGCTTGGACCTCGTCTCTGCAGTATTCCAGCATGTGCCTGTTTCCATGTTTTTGCCTCATTTTTGAAATCAAAATGTCTTTTTATTTTTCTTTTTATTTTACTGGAGCCACTGGCTGTGGATACAAGTGAGCAGCCTGGTGTGAATAGTGCAATGATCACCCTTTTATGAGCAAGAATGCAACACATTGATGGGTGTGTCTTCCTTAGCAGCCAGTATAATAATCAAAGTATTGCTGATGAAGCCCAGTTTCAATCAATATTTCAACATCTTGCTCTCATGCAAACATTATTTCAAACTTTGGAGGTTGTCTCCAGTGCCTGGCGTGATTTATATTGCAGCCGTCCAGCCCTTAGTGCTACCTGCTCAGCACAGGCATCACTTGGTGCAGAACATTGCAGAGAGCAGTGCCCACACCTGTGGCTCTACTCAGTCCTGGCAGAAACCGTCAGATTGTTTCAGGTGAGTTGTTCCGTTAGCAGCTTATTCTCAAGGCTTATTTCTCCTGCTGACTCGAGCTGTTCACAATCCCACCCCTTGCTTCTGCCCAGTGAAGGCTGCCCTGGTTGGAACCCACCTCCCTTGGTGGCTCCAGGAAGCCCCAAACTGGGGTCAGTGGGAACTCCCAGCAGTTGCAGCGGAAGAATAATCATGGGATATGCTCAAATCTGATGCATTTGTGAAATTATTGTTGAAAATAATTGGTCATCTGCAGGCAAATGTTTGCACGCTGCTTGGCATTGTTTTATTTCTTTTCAGCATATGCTGGGCATTTGTGAGGGATGTTGGGTGTATGTATTTCTTAGACTTAAGAAAAAGGCTGAGGCCAGTTATCTGAGGCTCAGTGCCAGGACCTGTACTTGGGTCACAACAACCTCATGCAATGCTCCCGGCTTAGGGAAGAGTGGCTGGAAAGCTGCTTGATGGAAAAGGACCTGTGGGTGCTGATTGATGGAGCGGACCAGAAGCAGCTTGTGCTCAGGCAGCCAAGAAGCCACCAGCATCCTGGCCTGTCCCAGCACCAGTGTGGCAGCAGGGCCAGGGCAGTGACCGTCCCCCTGCACTGGGCACTGGTGAGGCTGCACCTTGAATCCTGTGTCAGTTCTGGGCCCTCACTGCAAGAGAGACATTGAGGAGTCTGCCAAAAGTCTGTAGTTCTTTCTTCCTGCAATTGACCTCATCCCAGAGGAGGAAGTCTGTCATTGTCCACAGCTACATCCTGGCTTACCTGGATGGTGCTTTTTGGTAACTTTCCCACATCCTTGAGTTTTGTAGATTTGTATTTTTTTTTTTACCTAAAGACATAGGTAGTCAGCTCCCCGCAGAGAGGATGGTTAATCCAGGCTTTGGTTATGATAAGAGCATCCTGAAGAGTTTGTGTCTGAATGAAATACAGGGATTTTAGTAACAGAGGGCACAGCTGGGAGCCTGATTACCAGATGCGACATATGCAGAGGTGGCTGCAGCCAAGAACACAAATGTTCTTCAGGTCCTGTTAACCTGACTTGGGGACCATGGCTTGGGGGGGAGATCTGGGGGATCAGAGTGATCCTACTCCTGATCATAGAACCATAGAATCGTAGAATGGTTTCGGTTGGAAGGGACCCTAAAGATCATCATCACCTAAAATTCCAACTCCTTGCTATGGGCCTACCCAAATCACTCCGTTTGGTGACTCACCCATAGCTAAGGAGAAAGGCTGGTGTCCTGGGGAAGCAACACAGAAGGTTATGACTTTGTCATAGTAAAAACAAGCAAAAAAAGAGCAAACTCTTATTTCTAACAGATTTACCCATCTCCTTCCAAGCAGTGTGAAGGAAGCAGACCATGTCTTTGCAATTATTACTGTGTACATCCCTCTAACCTTCCAGACAAATGATGAAAATGAGAAGCAACCCCCTGCAGGGCCAGTAGCTGTGTCCTGGGAAATGAACACTTGCAGAGTGGTGGCTGAGCAAGTTTGTTTTTGTCTTTCTTTTTTTCCTATTCCACAAGATGGCATTGCAATCAAATCACCTTCACCAGCCCCAGGTAGCCCCCTTTGCCTTCTGATTCAGGTTTTGGGAGATGCTGAGTAAAGATAGTTTGTACCAGGTAGGATTTTTTCAACCTTAGCAAATGGCCAAAATGCCTGGATTAAAGACAAAGCTTTGCCAAACTTCTAATTGGGTTTTTAGGAAGATTTTAAACAGAATAGCTTGGATTATATAAGGATTCCTCTAGAAAATAATGATTCATGCAGGCTGAGGCCTTCTTCTGCCAGATTCTACAATCGCTCTGTTCTAAGTTACAGGGTTTTTGCCATGGATGTAATTTGGTTTATAAATTACGGGTGACAGTTACCCAGGTTTGTTCCTCTGACGTTTGCTGTGTGTTTAGATGAGCAAGTCCCCATCCATTTAGATTGTTCTCAGTGGAGAAGCGGGTGCAACATACCATTAGATCAACTTTTCCTGCAGTCTGACTCTTGGAGCAGTTACACCGATATTCCTCCCCGGTGTTGCTCTGACAACTGCACTGGCTCTGAGTTACCTGTCTCTGCTTCTATGGGATGAGTTTTCTTGGCCTGGCAAGTTACACATTTTCCTGATTTTTTTTTTTCCCCCTTCCTTTACTTTCTTCCACTTCAAGAAGTTACATGTTGAAAAGCTTGTTGTGAGCTGTTGCCCTGCGAGAAAGCTTTGAGAAGAAACTTCCGCAGAAGAACAATGAATCTGTTGGTTAAAGTGGGCTTGTCTCTTGTCTTCACAGATCGTGTGTCTTAAACACACGGGCACGTCCATCCTTCCCAGAGCAAAGCAGCCCAGGGAGGTGGCTGAGGCGATGAGCAGAAGACAAAGTTTCATCTGTGCTTTTCTATCTGCTCATTCCCTTCTCCTGCAGCCCTCACTTGCTGCCAGCCAGCCTATCAGGGAATGCCAAGAGTCCAACGGATCTTGCTACAGGATCTGAAAGAAATGCTACAGAGGGAGACTGAGATGAGCTCTTAGGCAGAAGTTCTTCCCTGTGAGGGTGCTGAGGTGCTGGCACAGGGTGCCCAGAGAAGCTGTGGCTGCCCCATCCCTGGCAGTGTTCAAGGCCAGGTTGGACACAGGGGCTTGGAGCAACCTGCTCTAGTGGAAGGTGTCCCTGCCTGTGGCAGGGGGTTGGAGCTGGATAAGCTTTAAGTTCCCTTCCTTACCCATTACCCCAAATCAGTCTGTGATTCTATGATTTTGCTTTCCGCTAGTCTTGCTACCTTGTGCATCATCCTCCCTTGTGCTGTAGGTCTCATCTGAGCTCCCTGAAGTGTTATCTTCCTCTCACACAGCTCGTTTTCCTTCACCGTGAGGACACAGGTTAGATGCACCGGGGGAAGCAGAGGTCTTCTGGAGGTGAGCCTGTTTTAGGGAGGAACTGATGGGTTTGCAGCCCTGCTGTGTGTGTGCTGCCATGCTCTTCCTCCCACCTTGCCCTACTGAATTCTGAGCCCGCTATCTAATTGAAGCTGAGATTAGTTGGAGATAGAGGTCACAAAGATAAGGAGTTACTGCATCTATTCTCGTTAGAGACCCAATTAAGGGCCCTGTTGACGGGGGGTGGGGGGGGTGGGAAGGCAGGATGAGCTCAAGTCTCATTAGACACCAGAGAAGCCTCAAAGCAGATTAGTTTAGGAACATAGTGGGAAATGTGGCTTCATTAATTTATGTTAATGGAACAACTTTTAAATGAACTGGTCCAGTAACTTCAGCACATTGCTCATCTAAGTTCATTTGTTGTCTTGCCATCTTGTTTCCCCATAATATGAAACACTTTTCCTTAGTTTTGTTAGCTCTGAGTCCCTGAGGAGCAGGTGAGGAGCTCATGGGATGACTAACAGGGTGA
Organism: Nestor notabilis; assembly: GCF_000696875.1. NCBI lineage: Eukaryota > Metazoa > Chordata > Aves > Psittaciformes > Psittacidae > Nestor > Nestor notabilis. Next base: position 45,040 of record NW_009938838.1, on the reverse strand, counting down.
AGAGACATCCCAATGTGTGCTTTCCGATTCAGCACATACAGACGGTCAGCCAGTGGTGTGAGATGATGCCTTTGCTGGTGGCAGATGCCCAGCAATCTGGTCCTCACTCCCCCAATGCCTTTGTGCCTTCTGGCCAGCTCGTGGCCTGTCTGTGCTGGCTCTTCCTCGCACACACTGTATTCAGAGGTTAAGTATTTGGCTTAAAATTGCTTATGCTGAGATGTTGAAATGGATTCAGCTGATGGGAGGGAGCGGACCGAAGTTGTCACGAACAGTTCTGGTGTTTTAAAAGGTGGTTTGGAGTGGTTTTATGTATTTTCTTGCAGGTGAGGAGCTTGGCGTTGGCTGGTGGTGTCAGCTCTGTGTGTGTTTAGCTGGAAAGTACAGAAAGAGCCTTCTGGGTCATAGGATCCCTTCAAGATAAATTTCTGAGAACAAGCTTGTTTTTTCCCCCCTATTACTCCCATTAGAAGACTGCAATGGTCATAAACTTATTCCAGCCTGGACTTGTCAGGGGTACTTCATGTTGCTCACGCGCAACCCTTGTTTTGGTGTCTTGAATAGATCTTTCCCCTCTTTTATTTCACTCCCCCAAACGTGTGTGTCTAGGAGATCACTCAGTGTTCCCTCCCAGCTTTTGTTTTGTGGGGTGAACAAGCATCTTTACGTATTTAATCTCCAGAATTAATCTCTCTGTTTTCTGATAAGCCTTTTCTTACACTTAGTCCTATTTAAACACTTTGGTTTTTTAAGCATGAGAACCAGCACCGCTGGAGCCTCCTTGTGATGGCCTGTCCATGGCTCTAGCTTTTCTCTGGATGCTGGGCAGATTTCAATTACACCATCTTGGTGCCTCAGTTTTGTTTTGAGCTGTTTGCTTGGGCCTTTCTCACTCTTCAACATTTTCCACCTGAGCTGATTTTCTGTCCTCCTCATAGCAAAAGCTATTGTTTGTCTGAAGTGTGTGGCTTCCTCTTCCATCCCATTGGATTTCAACCTTCCGCCATTTGTCTCTAAAGTTGCCCGTTATTTTCCTGTGTGCTGTCCCAGCTTTCGTCCGTGCTGATGCTGCTTTCCAACTTTGTGTCATCAGCAGATTTCATTAACACACTTGCTTTTTGTGCCAAGATCATTAATAAAAATAGTTAATAAGATCAGTCTCCTGACCATTCCTTGCGGAGCTCTGCTGGTGGCCTCCATCCATTCTGGCCCTTCTTTCAACACTGCTTCTCCTTTCACCAGGTTCCTGGCCTTGCAGTTCTGCTAATCCCCATCTTTTTCATTTAGGAGTTTCCCACGTGGCACTCCATCACAGACTGTGCTGAAGTCTGCATGGATGGGATCTATCATGCTTCCTTTGTCTAGAAAATTCATTATCTTCTCAGGCTAACCTGATTAGCTCTGTTTGGTCTGGTCTGCCTTCAGGACAGTCCAATTGTTTTCCACTCTGTTTACCATTTAGTTTCATGTTCTAATTAGTCTTTCTCGAGTTCACTGTGGAGCCTCCGTCCTGCTGGGGTTAGTCAACACGCTCATGGTTGCTCACGTCCCTTTTTCCCTTCTGTGGCACAGTTGTGCAGATGCTCTGGTTCCTCTCTGGTGCTGGACAGGTGGCTGCAGCTCAGTCCACCTGGTTTTGGCATACATATCCCAGCTAACATTGAGTTTAAATGGAAAAACCTTGGACCTCTGGGTGCATCAGTCCTCCTGGCTTCAAAACCAGCTTGCTTCGTTTAATGACAGTTCACTCTGCGGCACTGAGACCCTCCAGAACATCTACAGCCTTCTCCATCCTCCAGCCAAGACCTGGGTGGCAGATTCAACTCAAGTCTGGGTCTTCTGCATGTGGCCCACCTCTTCCTATGTGCCTTTTTCTGATTGTAGTGACCCCCACAGTATCTCCGTACATCGCTTTTGCGGATAGAAACACAAGTGAAATGGTTCACTTACTTAAAGCTGCACAGCAAGCCCAGAACCCTCCCATGTGCTGGGCTGATCCCCAGAGTAGGAGCAGCAGGTCAGGGAGGGGATTCTGCCCCTCTGCTGCGCCCTGGGGAGACCCCCCCTGCAGCTCTGATCCAGCTCTGGGGAACAGCACAGGAGGGATGTGGAGCTGCTGGAGTGAAGCCAGAGGAGGCCATGGAGCTGCTGCAAGGGCTGGAGCAGCTCTGCTCTGGAGCCAGGCTGAGAGAGCTGGGCTGGGTCAGCTGGAGAAGAGAAGGCTCCTGAAGGGGAGACCTTAGAGCAGCTCCAGTGCCTAAAGGGGCTCCAGGAAACCTGGAGAGGGGCTTTGGACAAGGGCCTGTAGGGACAGGCCAAGGGGAATGGCTTTTACCTGCCAGAGGGGAGATTGAGATGAGCTCTGAGGCAGAAGCTCTTCCCTGTGAGGGTGCTGAGGTGCTGGCACAGGGTGCCCAGAGAAGCTGTGA
>NW_009938838.1:40121-42566 GCF_000696875.1 Nestor notabilis | reverse complement strand
AGTGGAAGTGGTCCCTGCCCGTGGCAGGGGTTGGAGCTGGATGAGCTTTAAGGTCCCTTCAACATAAACCTAGGATTTGTCTGGGATTGTCTGAAGTACCGTACTGAAGTACAGTATAAATAAGGGATGAAGTGCAATTACGAACTGATCAGTGTAAAATAAGGTGGGGAAAATCCCTTTGCTGGACTACACTGCTCAGGGATTTGCTTTTTAAGTGGCAGCATCGATGTGTGAGAATTGAAGTTGCAAAGGAAGCAGCAGTTCAGTAGCTGAGCCCTGAGTTCATGGACAACCCAAAGCATGGCAGAGGGGGGCTGGAGAGTGCTGTTTCTGGGACAGGAATTGGGCATGGTTTCAAGTCCAAAGCTGTGAGATGGCATCACTCCCTATTAGGAGACAGGGTAAGGGGAGAGGGAGAGGAGGGGGAGCAGTCGGCAGTTGGCATCTTCTTAATTACATTTGCATATGCAGCTGTTCAAACAGACTGAACTTCATCAGTGGTTTTTCATACCTATCAGGAGACTTAGAGCAGCTGCTGTCAACCCATGTGGCAGGATTGTACAAATCTGGTGGTAAAATAAGCCCCTGAGCATCCACTCACCCAGGCTGTCCATCACTCCAAAAGGGCAAGCAACTGTTTGTACTTGGATATTGAAAAAAATGAGAATTGTGCGCAATATCCAAGGATAAATGCTTACAGCTTAGTTTCCAAGGATACATATTGCAGAATTGAATCATTAATTTGTATTTCTGAAAATGGTGCTGAAATGTGTTAATTTGTACATTACCAAAGAGGCTCAAACTTGTCTCCTTCTGCCTTTTCTTTCATAACATGCCCAGTGACAAAATAATTGCTCTGGACTTGAAACAGTTGAAACATTGGTGTTCCAGCTTGGGAATTCTGTGCCACATTAGAACTAAATTAGGGGAGAAATTATCTAGGTTAACTGTTTGTATTAATTCTTACAACTTTGAAATTCTACCTTAATCTTTGGCTCTCAGATTCCCAAGTGAGCCATTTCTTCCCTCTCTTGCTCTTGTTACCCTAAATTCACCCCAATGAAGGATGCTGTCCTGAGCACAGCGCTGCTGCAAACACAGTGCCCGGGTGGAGAGAGGGTCCAGCATCTGGAATCCTGCTTCACAGGCCCCAGGCACTTGAGGGATATAACAATACACGGAGGATGTGGTCAATGGAGAAATTAGTTTGCTAGTGGTTATGCTGTCTCTTGGCTTTCTGAGATGCATAGAGGATGTTGATCCCACCAAAACTTGAGGATATAAGTCATCAAGGGCTGTGAGCTCGAATCTTTCTTTTTGTGAAAATAGAGCAGGATTCCTGCAGTTGTGCTGACTCTGGCTGGAGGAAAACTGTCCTTGGGCAAATGGGAAGAGCCATAAGACACACTTGCCCATGGAGGGGTGGCCAAGGTCTCTGGTATTTACTTAAGGTGAAAATCGACCCTGCACACGCTGTGTTGGTCTTGAGGCATTCACAGGGCAGGAGCTTTAATGAAACCATGGTGCACCTCTGGGATCGATGGCGTTGCATGGGGAAAGCACATGGAGCCGTGCATTGGGCCGAACCACCCAGCTGTGTCTGCAGGAGCCGCTGTGCCTGGTGAGCACTGGTGTTCAGCTTTGGTTCGGTGCTGCGGGAAGCAGCTCGTCCCAATGGGGGCCATGGGCCTTGCGTGGGAAAAGCCCCACAGAGATTTCCAGAAGCAGCAGCAAGGGGCTGGGCTGTGGGTGCTGCTGAACACAGTGCGTGCGGCACTGCGCTGCTGGGACTCCTGCTCATGTCTCCTGGGTGAGCTGTGGAGCAGAGGGAGCTTTCCACTGGGTCAGTCCACAGGAGCAGCTTGTGCTAGGGCTGTGGGATTGCCAGACTGGTGCAGAGGAGGGTGGTGGGTAAAATGGGATCATCTCCTTTGATACCTACCTCTTAGCAGTGGGCAAGGGGCCACCTGAAGGAGCACTTGTAGCCACCTAATCTCCTGCCAGGACTTCAGAGGAAGAGCTTCTTAACAGACTTAAGTGCATAAAGGATTGTACAGCTACAGAAGGGGCAGTTACATGTCTGGCAACGCTTAGAGGGGTTGGACCCATTACCATGAGCGGGTCCAGGAGTGCTGCCTCTGGAAGGTGCTTCATCACCCTTCTTTTGGTGGAACGTGCAATCACCACCTAAGCTGCTTCTCCAAACTCAGAATCATGTGGAGCGGGGGTTTAAGTCATGGACTTAATAAACCAGACTCAGTTTTAGGCTGAGAGAGCTGGGCTGGGTCAGCCTGAAGAAGAGAAGGCTCCTGAAGAGGACACCTTAGAGCAGCTCCAGTGCCTAAAGGGGCTCCAGGAAACCTGGAGAGGGGCTGTGGACAAGGGCCTGTAGGGACAGGACAAGGGCAATGGCTTTAACCTGCCAGGGAGGAGATTGAGATGCGC